>NC_090249.1:25026114-25028614 GCF_037325665.1 Littorina saxatilis
CTACTCAGCGCACATTTGACTGGGGCAGCACTTGAGGTCTACGCTAGACTCTCAAACGATGACGCCAGAGACTATGATGTACTGAAGGAAGCTCTGTTGCGTTGCTACAACTTCACTGAAAGGGGCTACCGTCAACGCTTCCGCGAATGCCAGCCATTGTCTGGAGAGACACCGAGCCAGTTTGTGGAGCGCCTGTCGTCATACCTGCAGAAGTGGGTGGAGTTATCAGGTGAAGAGCAGTCATACGAGAGTCTGCGGGACTTGATCGTGAAGGAGCAGTTCCTTAATGCCTGCCCGAAGGACCTGGCGACCCGCTTGGAAGAGCAAAAACTGCGGGGTTTGAAGGACATTACTGATGCTGCTGAGCGTTATCTCATTGCTCATGGAAGGACCCTGGGGACGTCAAAGTCATCGAAACCTTTCCAGAAGAGCGGGAACCAGGGAAACCAACCTGCCAAGGGACAAACTGAGTCCGCACCATCATCCAATGAAGGGCAGAACATAACGTGTTTCCATTGCAATGCCATGGGCCACCGAGTCGCCAACTGTCCCCAAAAGAAAAATAACGGACATGTCAATGACAAAGCGCAAGAACATCGACGGAGATATTACGACAACAAGAGGCAAACGAGTGGCTCGAACCAACAAGTATGTGCGAGCAGCGTCATACTTCCAAGGGCTGCCGAGCAAGTGGCTACACCATCGGACGTGGAAGAATGTCTATCTGATGGCCAGCTTCTACTCGCCAATGGCAAGTCAATCTCTGTCGTCGCCAGCGCAGCTGTGTCAGTGTCGAACATGCCCGTGTCGAAGGGATTTGTTGAGAAGCAGGAAGTGACTGTTCTCAGAGATTCGGGCTGCAATGGAGTCATTGTCAAAGAGGATCTGGTGCCAACAGAGAAGTTCACTGGTGACTTCAAGTGGACGCTCATGGCTGACAGCAAATGCGTGAAGGCACCAGTGGTAAAAATCCAGATCGATACTCCATACTTCACCGGAGAAGTTGAGGCCGTCTGCCTGAAGAAGCCCTTGTACGATCTATTAATTGGGAACATTGGGGGTGCGAGACGTCCTGATGACCCTGATGTCGAATGGAGAATGGGCTCAGCTCAGCCTGCTGCTGAGGAGGAAGACCCACTGCCATTCGCGAATGAAGATATCAGCGAACTGTTACGAGATGACAGAGCAACTGTGCATCGCCGCGACCAGCCGCAGGTTGTAAGCGCTGTGACGACCAGAGCCCAGGCGAAGAAGGACAAAACAACTACGCCACTCAGGGTCACCAACAGTTCTGCAACTGCTGTCGTGGACAGGGATCGGCTGATTCAGCTACAGGAAGCTGATTTGACCTTGACAAAGTACAGGAGTCGTCCTGTCAAGGAGATGACTAAGGGCGAAGGCACTGTGCAATTTGAAGTGAAGGCCAAGATTCTGTACCGAGTGTTCCAGCACCCGAGAGTCAACGGTGGGAAGCCATTACGTCAAGTTCTGGTGCCTCAACCACTTAGGCGCCAGGTGATGGAGGTGGCCCACGACTCTATTATGGGAGGTCACCTGGGTGTCAAGAAGACATCGGACAGAATCCAGGCTGCGTTTTACTGGCCAGGACTGCATGCAGATGTGACTCGATTCTGCCGATCGTACGATATTTGCCAGAAAACCATACCTCAAGGAAGGGTTCCGAAAGTGCCGTTGCAGAAGATGCCTTTGATCGACCGACCTTTCAAGAGGGTGGCCATTGACCTCATCGGCGAGATCAAACCGCCAAGTGAAGCGGGTCATCGTTGGGTACTGACCCTGGTAGACTATGCAACCAGGTACCCAGAAGCCGTGCCTCTGAAGAAAATTGACACCGAGACTGTTGCCGAGGCACTTGTGGACATTTTCAGCAGAATTGGGGTTCCTGAAGAGATCCTCACAGACCTGGGGACACAGTTTGTCTCTGAATGCATGGAAGAGGTCAACAGGCTGCTGAGCATTCGTCACTTGACTACGACACCCTATCACCCGATGTGCAATGGGCTGGTCGAAAAATTCAATGCGACGCTGAAGTCCACGCTGAAGAAACTATGCAGTGAGCAGCCAAGGCAGTGGCATCGCTACATCAATGCATTGCTGTTTGCATACAGGGAGGTGCCACAAGAGTCCACTGGATTCTCCCCGTTCGAGCTGATGTACGGGCGGACCGTGAGAGGCCCGATGCAGATACTAAAGGAATTGTGGACGAAAGATGTGGACACACCTGAAGTGAAGAACAGTTACCAGTACGTGTTTGAGTTGCGAGAGAAACTGGAGGAGACTCTCGAGATTGCTAGAGAAAACTTGAGAAAGTCTCAGGATAGTGGAAAGCACTACTACGACCGCAAAGCCGTAAACAGGAAGTTTACACCAGGTAACAAAGTGCTGATACTGCTTCCCACTGATCACAACAAACTACTGATGCAGTGGAAAGGCCCATACGAGGTTGAGGCCGTGGTAGGGATCAACGACTACAAGGTGA
>NC_090249.1:25033614-25061114 GCF_037325665.1 Littorina saxatilis
TGGCTAGTGGTACTGGACTGGTGACCTGTGCTCGGCGACCAAAAGATGTTCGGCTGACATGCAGTCTTTGGCTGAATGACGGGTTTTCAGCGGCTACTTTGGCTGGGCGAGTTGACGGTACTTGACTTGTAGACGATATTTCCATCTTGCTAGTGCCTAGTGCGGTTGGTTGTGGTGTTTGGCTACTTTTGGGCGCAGGGTCGGTAAACCATGTCTCGGTTGGTGGCGGTGTTTGGCTGCTTTTGGGCGCAGGGTTGGTAAACCAAGTCTCGGTTGGTGGTGGTGTTTGGCTGCTTTGGGGCGCAGGGTTTGTAAACCAAGTTTCGGTTGGGTCTGGCGCTCGTCTCGTATCTGATGCTGAGTTGGAGGTCGGAAAGAGCTGAATCGATGTTGGTGCTGTTGCTGCCGCTTGATACCTACGTTAAAGAAGTTATGCATATATATCTTTACGATAATGTGATACCTTAGTTTTAACACCCCCGTTTAAGGCATTAAAGACCCTATTTTCCCCCTTCTTGCTTTTTGATTGGGTATGGGTAGCATGATTCGATTCGACCGATTTTACAGTTTTTGTTTGTTTGTTTGTTTGCTTAACGCCCAGCCGACCACGAAGGGCCATATCAGGGCGGTGCTGCTTTGACATATAACGTGCGCCACACACAAGACAGAAGTCGCAGCACAGGCTTCATGTCTCACCCAGTCACATTATTCTGACACCGGACCAACCAGTCCTAGCACTAACCCCATAATGCCAGACGCCAGGCGGAGCAGCCACTAGATTGCAAATTTTAAAGTCTTAGGTATGACCCGGCCGGGGTTCGAACCCACGACCTCCCGATCACGGGGCGGACGCCTTACCACTAGGCCAACCGTGCCGGTATCCGATTTTATAGTGGAACCCACCTTTTAAGACCTCCTTTTAACACTGACTCCCTCCCTTTTAACACTGACTCACTCCCTTTTAACACTGACTCCCTCCCTTTTAACACTGACTCCCTCCCTTTTAACACTGACTACCTCCCTTTTAACACTGACTCCCTCCCTTTTAACACTGACTCCCTCCCTTTTAACACTGACTCCCTCCCTTCTAAGGCTTTGCTTTTTAAGATTATCTGTTCATAACCACATATGAAAACTCCCTCCTTTTTAAGAACTGAATATCTAATGTTTTTGGAAGAAGCGAGTAGGCTACGGGTGCTATTGAATTTAGAGTATTTAATTGAGAAATATTGAAATCAATTTGATTTGTTTTCATGATTAATGTAACATTGCCCGTCCTGTAAACACGCATTTGAAACAGAAACATATGTATTAGTTTATTTGGAGTTAATTATGGTTGATAGTTGTGAAGACTTGTGTCTAGTTATTATTTTTGTCTTTGTTTGTTGTTGATGTAATTTTTTTTTCATGTAACCCTCGGTTTTTTTTAAAACAAAGTTTGCCTTGCTTTGGAAAATCTTAAAAAGAGGGTTTATTGCATTCAGCTCACCTGCAGTCCACGTTATAGGCGTAGTTGCACACACCCAGGGTGGCGTCGTACAGCAAGGTGGCCGGACAGTCAGTGAAGGCAGCGCTGAGGGTCAGGGGGTCACACTTGAGGAACCGGGTACAGTCGCCACACACCGGGTAGTGGCCGGCAGACGCTGCGTTCAGGCATTCTTCTTCTGTGCTCAGACACCTGTCGTGATCTGCGGCGTCGAGAAAATGATACACTTTCATCAGAGTGTGTGTAACCAATCTACAGTAGAAATTAATTCATAACATTCATTAAAAAACAAAACCCTTCCACTTTACCCACACCATCCGATTAGTGATAAAACATCATACAATTCCTGGGTAAATAGACACATTCCGGATATAATTCTGTCGGGTTTGCATGGGCTGTGAAAGAGTGAATGCCCTTACTTTTAGTGAGACAAACAATCTACGGGCTTATCACTATCGAGTGGTGTATCTGAAACACGTGGACAAGGAGCACGTGTGGATTGTTTGCCTCACTAAAAGCTTTCACAACCCATACAAACCCGACACAGTTTATTTTCGAACATCGTCTATCCCAAAAAGCTCGTACAGTGGAACCCTCCTTTTAAGACCCCCCAATTTAAGACTTCCTCCTTTTTAAGACCTTTCTTTTTCATATTTTGTGTTCATAACCCCTGTACATTGACCCCCATTTTAAGACTCCCTCCTTTTTAAGACCTGATTTTCTCAGATTTTTTTAGGTCTTAAAAGGGGGTAGACGGGGCGAGTATGAAGGTCTTATAGTGTTTGAGGCTTACACGAACTCATAAGGAACAAGTCGCGTAAGGCGAAAATACAACATTTAGTCAAGCTCAGTCGAACTCACAGAATGAAACTGAACGCATTGCATTTTTTCTGCAAGACCGTACACTCGTAGCATCGTCTGTCCACCGCTCGTGGCAAAGGCAGTGAAATTAACAATCCAGAAAAGCGCGGTAGCGGTTGCGCTGAGGAGGATAGCACGCTTTTCTATTATCTGTATTCTTTTTAACTCTCTGAACGTGTTTTTAATCCAAACATATCATATCTATATGTTTTTGGAATCAGGAACGGACAAGGAATAAGATGAAATTGTTTTTAAATCGATTTCGGAAATTTAATTTTAATCATAATTTTTATATTTTTAATTTTCAGAGCTTGTTTTTAATCCGAATATAACATATTTATATGTTTTTGGAATCAGAAAATGATGAAGAATACGATAAACGTAATTTTGGATCGTTTTATGTAAAAAAAATTAATTACAATTCAGATTTTTAATGACCAAAGTCATTAAATAATTTTTAAGCCTCCAAGCTGAAATGCAATACAAAAGTCCGGCCTTCGTCGAAGATTGCTTGGCCAAAATGTCAATCAATTTTATTGAAAAAAAAATGAGGGTGTGACAGTGCCACCTCAACTTTTACAAAATGCCGGATATGACGTCATCAAAGACATTTATTGAAAAAATGAAAAAAATGTCCGGGGATATCATACCCAGGATCTCTCATGAAAAATGTCATAAAGATCGGTAAAGTAGTTTACTCTGAATCGCTCTACACACACACACACACACACACACAGACAGACAGACACACACACACACACACACACACACACACACACACACACACACACACACACACACACAGACACATACACCACGACCCTCGTCTCGATTCCCCCCTCTATGTTAAAACATTTAGTCAAAACTTGACTGAATGTAAAAACTGCCAAAATAGTGCCAGAGATAAAGACAATGTAGTGAAGATCGCAGTCGTACACGACCCAGGAACCACAGTGACGAATCGTGGATTTTTATTTTTATTTTTACTTCGTTAATGATCTTGTAAGTTTCTATAATGTGTAGTTTTTCTACATTTTTCAATTTGTCTCTCAGAGAGTAATCATTTTTCACTTGTACTTATTTGTCATATCGTTCAAGGCACAGTCTTTCCCATGTCAACGATTTGACTCAGGATCTCAGATCAGGCCAGGCTTTTACATAGAAGACACTCCCTCCACTTGGACACATACCAACAATCAACGGCCTGGCTGCTTTCTGTGATGGAACTAGTGTAAACATCAGTTTTCATGAATTCATATATTAATATTGGACGCTCGTGGCAACCTGTGAAATCTTCTTCTTCTTCTTCTTCTGCGTTCGTGGGCTGAAACTCCCCCGTACACTCGTGTTTTTTGCACGAGTGGAATTTTACGTGTATGACCGTTTTTTACCCCGCCATTTAGGCAGCCATACGCCGCTTTCGGAGGAAGCATGCTGGGTATTTTCGTGTTTCTATAACCCACCGAACTCTGACATGGATTACAGGATCTTTTTCGTGCGCACTTGGTCTTGTGCTTGCGTGTACACACGGGGGTGTTCGGACACCGAGGAGAGTCTGCACACAAAGTTGACTCTGAGAAATAAATCTCTCGCCGAACGTGGGGACGAACTCACGCTGACAGCGGCCAACTGGATACAAATCCAGCGCGCTACCGACTGAGCTACATCCCCGCCCACCGAAATAAATTCGATTAATCAAGTAAATCCCACTCTCCATAGGAAGCAGCTGAGTTTTGGTATGTGGCCAAGTAGAGGGCCGTTTTCACCCAATGTAAAAGCCTGGGGGCCGTGTAGCCCAGTTAATGGAGCACTAGACTTGTGATCCTAAGGTTCACAGGTTCGAATCCCGGCGGCAGGGACGGACACAGGTCAACTTTATGTGCAGACTCAGAGACGGTATCCATATCCCACCCACATCCTGAACTCACTGGGTCAAAATGAGTTCGGCTCATTCTATCTCTGACAGCTAGGATGCCTTGGTTTTCCTTGTCTGGCGAAGAAATCGATATATTTTTTATTATTATTATTATTATTATTATTTTTTTTTTTTTATATATTTAGATCTTTTCGTAATGTGTTATGGATGTAAGCAGATTCGCGATCGTCGATAATGATTTTTCATGGTGTTGTGTAATTTTTAAATTACAAAGGAATTGATATGTAAGACAGTTTCAAGCGAGCTATTTTTCGCGGCTGTATTTACTGTGCAAACAACTCTAAATATGGCAAAAAGGTCACGTGATAATCAACCGTTTGGTTTCGGCGCTCGCTGGAGCAGACGATTTTTTGACAGTGATGAAACCATATATTACGGTCTCCTTCCGGCAGCAGTTCCAAAATTTTTGACCTTAGAACGATGTCTTTATCATAACTGTGAAGAACAGAACGGAGATCACCGTCGAAGTCGGCCAATCTGCAATCCTTTTCGTCTCGCGCGGCGAACACTGCTGGCGAACAACATTATGGGAGATAACTCTGTATTCCTGTTTTGATAGATTCGCGTAGGACTTTGGCGTCTGGTCAGAGGGACTAAAGCGATAGCGTGGAGCGATGATGATCAGAATGATCCCACCCCCTCCATCTCGGGTCATTCCTCCATAAGTGCAGGTGGCTGATTACACTCAAATACACACACACACACACCTGGGTAGCGGCGCGACTCTTGTTGCTGCTAGCTTTCCACTGGGAGGAATTAAGCGACCCAAATTTCCCAGCATTGGGACAAGAAAGTAAATGAAATGAAATCTGATATTGTGAGCCTAACTGTTTTCACTGGAATGACGGTTCCTTTAACTTTAAGGAAATGAAGGAATCAAGAATTGGAAATGAAGGAAAAACTCACATCCAAGAACGGGGCCGTTGTAAGAGGCCCGCATGGGGTGCGACAGCACGGTCTGTAGAAGGGTAATCAAAAACATGGAGGACATAGCTTGCGGTGTAGGATCCGGGCCTTGCGGCGAAGGTGACATTTTTGTATCTTTCCGGCCAAGATGTCTCTGTTTGAATAAATAAAAACAACAGACTCGTGAATCCGACAAGTTCCTCACTCATTTTACAAAGACACACAATAGGCAACCAAGCACACTTTCTCTCCCGCACTCTGTCTCTCTCCACAAACGCACTTTCTCTCCCGCACTCTGTCTCTCTCCACAAACACACTTTCTCTCCCGCACTCTGTCTCTCTCCACAAACACACTTTTTCTCCCGCACTCTGTCTCTCTCCACAAACACACTTTCTCTCCCGCACTCTGTCTCTCTCCACAAACACACTTTCTCTCCCGCACTCTGTCTCTCTCCACAAACACACTTTCTCTCCTGCACTCGGTCTCTCTCCACAAACACACTTTTTCTCCCGCACTCTGTCTCTCTCCACAAACACACTTTCTCTCCCGCACTCTGTCACTCTCCACAAACACACTTTCTCTCCCGCACTCTGTCTCTCTCCACAAACACACTTTCTCTCCCGCACTCTGTCTCTCTCCACAAACACACTTTCTCTCCCGCACTCCGTCTCTCTCCACAAACACACTTTCTCTCCCGCACTCTGTCTCTCTCCACAAACACACTTTCTCTCCCGCACTCTGTCTCTCTCCACAAACACACTTTCTCTCCCGCACTCTGTCTCTCTCCACAAACACACTTTCTCTCCCGCACTCTGTCTCTCTCCACAAACACACTTTCTCTCCCGCACTCTGTCTCTCTCCACAAACACACTTTCTCTCCCGCGCTCTGTCTCTCTCCACAAACACACTTTCTTTCCCGCACTCTGTCACTCTCCACAAACACACTATCTCTCCCGCACTCTGTCTCTCTCCACAAACACACTTTCTCTCCCGCACTCTGTCTCTCTCCACAAACACACTTTCTCTCCCGCACTCTGTCTCTCTCCACAAACACACTTTCTCTCCCGCACTCTGTCTCTCTCCACAAACACACTTTCTCTCCCGCACTCTGTCTCTCTCCACAAACACACTTTCTCTCCCGCACTCTGTCTCTCTCCACAAACACACTTTCTCTCCCGCACTCTGTCTCTCTCCACAAACACACTTTTTCTCCCGCACTCTGTCTCTCTCCACAAACACACTTTCTCTCCCGCACTCTGTCTCTCTCCACAAACACACTTTCTCTCCCGCACTCTGTCTCTCTCCACAAACACACTTTCTCTCCCGCACTCTGTCTCTCTCCACAAACACACTTTCTCTCCCGCACTCTGTCTCTCTCCACAAACACACTTTCTCTCCCGCACTCTGTCTCTCTCGACAAACACACTTTCTCTCCCGCACTCTGTCTCTCTCCACAAACACACTTTCTCTCCCGCACTCTGTCTCTCTCCACAAACACACTTTTTCTCCCGCACTCTGTCTCTCTCCACAAACACACTTTCTCTCCCGCACTCTGTCTCTCTCCACAAACACACTTTCTCTCCCGCACTCTGTCTCTCTCCACAAACACACTTTCTCTCCCGCACTCTGTCTCTCTCCACAAACACACTTTCTCTCCCGCACTCTGTCTCTCTCCACAAACACACTTTCTCTCCCGCACTCTGTCTCTCTCCACAAACACACTTTCTCTCCCGCACTCTGTCTCTCTCCACAAACACACTTTCTCTCCCGCACTCCGTCTCTCTCCACAAACACACTTTCTCTCCCGCACTCTGTCTCTCTCCACAAACACACTTTCTCTCCCGCACTCTGTCTCTCTCCACAAACACACTTTCTCTCCCGCACTCTGTCACTCTCCACAAACACACTTTCTCTCCCGCACTCTGTCTCTCTAAACAAACACACTTTCTCTCCCGCACTCTGTCTCTCTCCACAAACACACTTTCTCTCCTGCACTCTGTCTCTCTCCACAAACACACTTTCTCTCCCGCACTCTGTCTCTCTCCACAAACACACTTTCTCTCCCGCACTCTGTCTCTCTCCACAAACACACTTTCTCTCCCGCACTCTGTCTCTCCACAAACACACTTTCTCTCCCGCACTCTGTCTCTCTCCACAAACACACTTTCTCTCCCGCACTCTGTCTCTCTCCACAAACACACTTTCTCTCCCGCACTCTGTCTCTCTCCACAAACACACTTTCTCTCCCGAACTGTGTCTCTCTCCACAAACACACTTTCTCTCCCGCACTCTGTCTCTCTCCACAAACACACTTTCTCTCCCGCACTCTGTCTCTCTCCACAAACACACTTTCTCTCCCGCGCTCTGTCTCTCTCCACAAACACACTTTCTTTCCCGCACTCTGTCACTCTCCACAAACACACTATCTCTCCCGCACTCTGTCTCTCTCCACAAACACACTTTCTCTCCCGCACTCTGTCTCTCTCCACAAACACACTTTCTCTCCCGCACTCTGTCTCTCTCCACAAACACACTTTCTCTCCCGCACTCTGTCTCTCTCCACAAACACACTTTCTCTCCCGCACTCTGTCTCTCTCCACAAACACACTTTCTCTCCCGCACTCTGTCTCTCTCCACAAACACACTTTCTCTCCCGCACTCTGTCTCTCTCCACAAACACACTTTCTCTCCCGCACTCTGTCTCTCTCCACAAACACACTTTCTCTCCCGCGATCTGTCTCTCTCCACAAACACACTTTCTCTCCCGCACTCTGTCTCTCTCCACAAACACACTTTCTCTCCCGCACTCTGTCTCTCTCCACAAACACACTTTCTCTCCCGCACTCTGTCTCTCTCCACAAACACACTTTCTCTCCCGCACTCTGTCTCTCTCCACAAACACACTTTCTCTCCCGCACTCTGTCTCTCTCCACAAACACACTTTCTCTCCCGCACTCTGTCTCTCTCCACAAACACACTTTCTCTCCCGCACTCTGTCTCTCTCCACAAACACACTTTCTCTCCCGCACTCTGTCTCTCTCCACAAACACACTTTCTCTCCCGCACTCTGTCTCTCTCCACAAACACACTTTCTCTCCCGCACTCTGTCTCTCTCGACAAACACACTTTCTCTCCCGCACTCTGTCTCTCTCCACAAACACACTTTCTCTCCCGCACTCTGTCTCTCTCCACAAACACACTTTTTCTCCCGCACTCTGTCTCTCTCCACAAACACACTTTCTCTCCCGCACTCTGTCTCTCTCCACAAACACACTTTCTCTCCCGCACTCTGTCTCTCTCCACAAACACACTTTCTCTCCCGCACTCTGTCTCTCTCCACAAACACACTTTCTCTCCCGCACTCTGTCTCTCTCCACAAACACACTTTCTCTCCCGCACTCTGTCTCTCTCCACAAACACACTTTCTCTCCCGCACTCTGTCTCTCTCCACAAACACACTTTCTCTCCCGCACTCTGTCTCTCTCCACAAACACACTTTCTCTCCCGCACTCTGTCTCTCTCCACAAACACACTTTCTCTCCCGCACTCTGTCTCTCTCCACAAACACACTTTCTCTCCCGCACTCTGTCACTCTCCACAAACACACTTTCTCTCCCGCACTCTGTCTCTCTAAACAAACACACTTTCTCTCCCGCACTCTGTCTCTCTCCACAAACACACTTTCTCTCCTGCACTCTGTCTCTCTCCACAAACACACTTTCTCTCCCGCACTCTGTCTCTCTCCACAAACACACTTTCTCTCCCGCACTCTGTCTCTCTCCACAAACACACTTTCTCTCCCGCACTCTGTCTCTCTCCACAAACACACTTTCTCTCCCGCACTCTGTCTCTCTCCACAAACACACTTTCTCTCCCGCACTCTGTCTCTCTCCACAAACACACTTTCTCTCCCGCACTCTGTCTCTCTCCACAAACACACTTTCTCTCCCGAACTGTGTCTCTCTCCACAAACACACTTTCTCTCCCGCACTCTGTCTCTCTCCACAAACACACTTTCTCTCCCGCACTCTGTCTCTCTCCACAAACACACTTTCTCTCCCGCACTCTGTCTCTCTCCACAAACACACTTTCTCTCCCGCACTCTGTCTCTCTCCACAAACACACTTTCTCTCCCGCACTCTGTCTCTCTCCACAAACACACTTTCTCTCCCGCACTCTGTCTCTCTCCACAAACACACTTTCTCTCCCGCACTCTGTCTCTCTCCACAAACACACTTTCTCTCCCGCACTCTGTCTCTCTCCACAAACACACTTTCTCTCCCGCACTCTGTCACTCTCCACAAACTGCACACTTTTTCTCCCGCACTCTGTCTCTCTCCACAAACACACTTTCTCTCCCGCACTCTGTCACTCTCCACAAACACACTTTCTCTCCCGCACTCTGTCTCTCTCCACAAACACACTTTCTCTCCCGCACTCTGTCACTCTCCACAAACACACTTTCTCTCCCGCTCTCTGTCTCTCTCCACAAACACACTTTCTCTCCCGCACTCTGTCACTCTCCACAAACACACTTTCTCTCCCGCACTCTGTCTCTCTCCACAAACACACTTTCTCTCCCGCACTCTGTCTCTCTCCACAAACACACTTTCTCTCCCGCACTCTGTCTCTCTCCACAAACACACTTTCTCTCCCGCACTCTCTCCACAAACACACTTTCTCTCCCGCACTCTGTCTCTCTCCACAAACACACGCTCACACAAACATTCCGAGGTACGGATACCACCACTACCACCACCAAACAACTTCAACACATGCACGGAAATATCGCACGATCTTATAACTAACTGGACATTTCAAATGGCAGCAACAACAACAACAACAACACCAACAACAACAACAACGCTGAACAACAACAAACCAATAACAGTTCATACCTGTGCGGCCTAGCGAAGCAAACAGAGCTAAAACTACCTTAGTTATGTTGCTTGCTGCATCTAATACCGTCAACTACTCACAGTTTGTGAACATTACACATCAGCCGTCTATTCTGGACAAACACTAAGCTTAACTAGACGTGTAGACTCACATCACATGCAAACCGATTCACGTGTGAACGCCAATCGTTGCAACGTAGCATCGTTCTCGATCAAAGAGGCATTTAATTCAAATTTCATTTTTGAGATAAGTTGGCTTCATCAATCATGATTACATTTGGCAAATTCTCGACTTAGTTTTATGTATTACCTACATCTTTTGTCATAAATCGGCTTCATCAATCACATTAATATTTCTTCAATTCTTGATTCAATTTTATCTTTTCCATTCATCATTGGCAATAGTTCTCGACTTAATTTCATCTCTGCCTGCGTCGTTCGCGGTAAGTCGGTTTTATCAAACAGAGGTTACGTTTTATCTTTCGCGATCAACATGGACCTGGCTCGTGCATTGTAATAAGGTTTGAACTTATCTAATCTGATCCATCTAGAATTAACAGAAACTCAACACTGTACTCTATAATATACTCCCCCCCCCCCCCCCCCCGGGGGCATGTGAACAACAGAAGCAAAAGTGGTTTCAATGTCGTTTTTATTACTTCCTTAATTGAAAACTACATAGATACGTGCATGGTTGTTGACTTACATGATATTTATGCCCAAAGTAAAGATAACCGCTTGTTGCCAAGAAAGTTCAGCGAACCTGAAACAACATTTTTCAGCCTGTTAATTGTGAAGATCAAAATTCCCTGACTGCCAGAGATATTTACTGATTTAAAACAAAATCAGACATAAATAATAACATACAAGCAAAAACTAACAGGCAAAAACCGAGAGAAAATAAGTTCTCCAGGGGAGGCAATCAGCTTTATTGCTAGGTCACAACTAAGGCTGTTTCCCTTGTCGGAGTACTCAGTCTTGCCAATGTCGTAACTAGGTTGGTTGTTGGTCACAGTGTTTCTTGTCTAGAGAACAAGCGTGTGTGTATGTTTGTGAGTAAGTGTGTGTGTGTGTGTGTGTGTGTGTGTGTGTGTGTGTGTGACAGTGTGTGCGCGCGCGCGCGCGTGTGTGTGTGTGTGTGTGTGTGTGTGTGTGTGTGTGTGTGTGTGTTTGTATGTGTAAATGTCTCAAAAAGCCGTTACGCATGAACTCACGTCAGATTGAGATTGATTTATATATTGCAAATTCAATCTTCTTAGTCTATGCGAACGATCTTGCATACCTAATGGGTTCATTGCCCGGGGATGAGAGGACACAGAGTGGAGTCAGCCGATGACAATCAGGCTAGGTGTCTAGAGTGGCAGAAGTGAAATGAGTGGACAGAGTGAAATGATTGGACAGAGTGAAATGATTGGACAGAGTGAAATGAGTGGCAGAAGTGAAATGAGTGGACAGAGTGAAATGAGTGGACAGAGTGAAATGAGTGGACAGAGTGAACAGAGTGAAATGATTGGACAGAGTGAAATGAGTGGATAGAGTGAAATGAGTGGACAGAGTGAAATGATTGGACAGAGTGAAATGATTGGACAAAATCGGGCAACACTCACATCTTGACACAATGAGGAACAGCTAGACACATCTACAGACAGGCATATATGCAAGCAGGCACACAGACCGGCTGAATAATGGACAGAAAGATAAAGGAGAGGGCCCCAAAGGGTTTAAAATCGTGATCGTGATTGGCGTTTTTTGACCTTTCTGTGACCGTGATTGCCGAAATTTCCATTTCTGTGATCGTGATGGGACTTTGCCCGTGATCCGTGATGACAAAAAAATCAAGTCTCGTGATCGTGATCGTCATTTGTTTTCGTGATCGTGATGGGCATTATTGCAAAGCATTTTATTTTCAACGTACATTTTTCACAGCTGTATCACTCTATGATCCTCTATTCGTCAAGGAGCCAATCCCGATTGAAGGGAAGCAACAACACATTCAGAAATATGATTTTGACAGCGATTGCTTCCCTTTAAGAGAACCAATCACACCAAAAAAATCCAATCAGAAGGCAAATTGCAAAAGTCTGCCAAACTTCATCCAATGGAGTCAAATTCGAATTCGAAGATCAAAAATGGCGCGCATCGGTACTGTCATCAAACTTCTGTTATATTTTGTGCATTCAAGCCAGACCAAAGCAGGCGGCGAGAATGCCTTCCGCTTGGTGGAAAGGTCAGGCTACGGGTCGGTCTTTCCGAAGACGAAATATCAAGGTATGTTGATCTATGTTGCTCTATGACTGTTCTGAATGTAGGCAAAGATCTTGAAATTTGTTCAAGATCTTTGAGTTTGAGTGAGATCATTGACATTGTCGACATTGCCACGTCCGGCTGTCACTCGCTCAGTGTGACCTCGACTGGCTCGAGATCGAGTCTGCGTGTAGCCAAAACCGAACTAGAAATTTGTTTTTCATCCCAGCAAGGTGGACACGCTTGGCATAGATTCTAGTTGTCGCTTCTTTGCATTAAGCTTGGATTTATTTTAGCGCATGTAAACTTTAATATCAACAATGGGTTAAATTCAGAAACAATCGTTACAATGGCGGGGAGACGTGCCAGTTTGGGTCACTTGATCCTCATGTCAAAGACGATCAAAGTCATGTTCGTTGGGGATTTTGTCAGGCATGCTATTTTTCCGGTAATTGCCGAAAATCCGATAAAGCCGTTTTCAAAATCCGGTAAAGTCAAATTTATTCCGGTGAAGTTGAAAAATTTCCGCAAAAACGATCCGTGTGAATATTGCGCAACGCGACCGGGCGCCGGTCTCAATGAAGCCAGCGCACAGTAGTGTTGTTTTCACCAGTTTGGAGGTGTGTTGAATGGTGGTGGGGGGAGGCTAAAATGAGATTTTTAACAAGATCACAACACTATTACAGCCCTGAAAATGATGCCCAGAATGCACCAGATTGCACAGATTTTAACCGTTTTTTGAAAAAAAAATCCGGGGGGGCATGCCCCCGGACCCCCCTAGTTGGCTCGCCTGCAAAGCAGGCTCAGGCTTGTGGCTTCGCCACTGGCACTGCGTGCTCCTTTCAGGTAAAACCATGTTTGGCCTGTAGCATACCTGTTTGTTTTTCAAGGCCATGAAAACAGGCGATGGTGTACCTCAAATTGTATGGCAAAGTTGAAAATAAAGAACCCATCACCCATACATGTACTTTAATTTCAATCCACCCTATAGTTTTTGAGAAAATGGGTTTACAAGATTTAGCTCTGAAAATGTGAAATTGTGCAAGTATATATTCATGTGTGTGAGTGAGGGTGTGGGAGTTGAATGTGTATGAGTGGAGAGAGAGAGAGAGAGAGAGAGAGAGAGAGAGAGAGAGAGAGAGAGAGAGAGAGAGAGAGAGAGAGAGAGAGAGAGAGAGAGAGAGAGAGAGAGAGAAAACAATGAAACCAACATTATGGTTACTGATTACAAATCATGATATGTATTTCTATGTGTGCATGAAAGAGAATTAAAAAAATAATAATAAAAAAAGTGCAACAGTTCTCACTTTGTGTTGAATAAACAATAGATCCAGAGGAGCGAATTACTGTGTGGTTGTGTTTACTTTGACACGTGCTTTCTGTACATGCAACTCAGTTTTACCGTGACCGTGATTTGCCACTGGTGTTCGTGATCGTGAAAACAAAAATCAAGGTAACTGTGATCGTGAAAGCTAAAATTTCCCTTCCCGTGATCGTGATGATACCCCCCCCTTTGGGGCCCTCAAAGGAGCAGATAGACAGACAAGCTGAGCGGCAATACACACAAACACTGACACACACACACACACACGCCCACACATAAGCCCAGACACAAGCATATATACAGCACACACTCGCACGCAAGCCCGCGCGTACTAACAGTCAAAGCATCATGTCAAAAATCAGAAGGAATGACATTTCAACAGCCTGAATCGTTCGTATTTTGAGTAAAAAGTGAATAAAGTTGATGACAAAACTTACATATAGTCACTTTGGGCGAAGACAATATATACACCCACCTTTGGTGACGGCGCGATCAGCAATTGGGAAAGCTCAGACCTTGGAAGAAACTTTTTTTTGTTTTTGTTTTGACTGTTTACTGATCTCAGTAGTCCAAATGTTGCATATTCAAATCTTCCTTCTTTCAAACTCTCATGTACTTTAGCTTAGAACGACCTTGTTAATCGCTACAGGTTGAGGGAGGATACACGCCGTCAATCGCTTAATAAGTAACCACAACAAGAGGATTACACTGTGGGGGTAATTAGTGGAAGCGGAACTTAATCCATGTGGACAGAGAGGGAGTTCGGGGAGGGGGGTGAATGAGAGAAAGAAATCGGCGGGGGAGCTAAAATAGAATGAGAGAGAGAGAGAGAGAGAGAGAGAGAGAGAGAGAGAGAGAGAGAGAGAGAGAGAGAGAGAGAGAGAGAGAGAGAGAGAGAGAGAGAGAGAGAAACTGAGGGGAGGGAGAGAGAGAGATATATATATTCTATAGAGAGAGATAGAGAGAAAGAGAGATAGAGAGAGATAGACGGGGTGTGTGTGTGTGGGGTGGGGTGGGAGTGGTGAGAGACGGAGGAGAGACAGAGAGGGACGGACAGACTCGGAATGAGACATGGAGAAAGGGGGGGGGGGGGGGCAGGGAGAATGAGGAGGGGAGAGGCTTATACAGAGACAGACAAGAAGAAAGACAGAGAAACTATCCGAGACAGATAGACAGAGATTCACATTAATGTTTCACACAAGCAACAACAAAACAAGTCGCGTAAGGCGAAAATACAATATTTAGTCAAGTAGCTGCCATTTTTCAGCAAGACCGTATACTCGTAGCATCGTCAGTCCACCGCTCATGGCAAAGGCAGTGAAATTGACAAGAAGAGCGGGGTAGTAGTTGCGCTAAGAAGGATAGCACGCTTTTCTGTACCTCTCTTTGTTTTAACTTTCTGAGCGTGTTTTTAATCCAAACATATCATATCTATATGTTTTTGGAATCAGGAACCGACAAGGAATAAGATGAAAGTGTTTTTAAATTGATTTGGACAATTTAATTTTGATAATAATTTTTATATATTTAATTTTCAGAGCTTGTTTTTAATCCGAATATAACATATTTATATGTTTTTGGAATCAGCAAATGATGGAGAATAAGATAAACGTAAATTTGGATCGTTTTATAAATTTTTATTTTTTTTTACAATTTTCAGATTTTTAATGACCAAAGTCATTAATTAATTTTTAAGCCACCAAGCTGAAATGCAATACCGAACCCCGGGCTTCGTCGAAGATTACTTGACCAAAATTTCAACCAATTTGGTTGAAAAATGAGGGCGTGACAGTGCCGCCTCAACTTTCACGAAAAGCCGGATATGACGTCATCAAAGACATTTATCAAAAAAATGAAAAAAACGTTCGGGGATTTCATACCCAGGAACTCTCATGTCAAATTTCATAAAGATCGGTCCAGTAGTTTAGTCTGAATCGCTCTACACACACACACACACGCACACACGCACACACACGCACATACACCACGACCCTCGTTTCGATTCCCCCTCGATGTTAAAATATTTAGTCAAAACTTGACTAAATATAAAAAGAAGAAAAAAAGTGATTGTACGAGTGACTGAGCGGTCGAGGAGGAAAAAGAGAGGTAGAGTGAATCCACTAAGGAAATGATTTGGGGAGGGACAGGATTTTGGGGGCGTTCTCTCATTAATATCCAACAGGGTCAGCTGGTAATTTGATCCGCTGAAGTACAGGAAACAGTTTTGTTTGTGTTTTTGACTAAGTGTGCGCGTACTTTATTTGAAGGCAAACGTTGCTGGGAGCCTCACTGCTTTCTCTGCACCTTCAACATTCAGTTGTCTTTTTGCACATTTGCGTGCAAGATTTATAAACAAGAACTATATTGGTTTTTTTATTATTAAATCACCACACAATCAGTCACCTCAACCGAGAAAGAAATGAAATGAAATCTGTTGGAAATATTTGTAATGTGATTACTCGGCTGTGAAACCCAACTCCTGTGATATGAGAGGGTAAATTTACATAGTGCAATATCATATTTGATTGTATCCCTTTTATGTTTTATGTTTTATGTGTGTCGTCCTATACAATTGTTGTTATAATCGTTTACAGGCAGACAGAGTGTGCCGAAGAAAAATTTCCATTTTTATGTAATATTTTAATGGACAATAAAGTGCTGTTATTGTTATTATTGTTTAATTCTCCAGGGTGTTTCTCTCTCATAAAGACTCACTCAAAGACAGTCAGAACGCGATTAAGTCAAAGTAATAAACAACAACAACAAAACAAATAACCATCGGTCTGACATCCATTTTTTAAATTGAGATAATAGTAAAAATAAGGCATAGTAAAGAGCTGCACGTTTGAGGTCATTGTGCTCAAAACAAACAACCGACCAACAAATCAACCCACCCACCCACCGACCAACAAACAAAGAGGCACAGGCCCTGACTGAGATCATTGCTGCAAGGAATTGTGAGCTCCAATGAGCATACTCTCGTGTGTTGGTATGTGTGTGTGTGTGTAGATGTTGGTATGTGTGTGTGTGTGTGAGTGCATGTGTGCGTGCGAGCATGTGTGTGTGTTTGTGTGTAAAAAGCACATTGGGCCTATATCATGAGTCCAAGGTGTTTTTGCGGGTAGTGTGTGTGTGTGTGGCACATTATATCATGAGTTCACAGTGTGTGTGCATGCAGTGTGTGTGTGTGTGTGTTTGTGTGTGTGTTTGTGTGTGTGTGTCTGTGTGTGTATGATTTGACCACTCTATCATACAAGCAACACCATCCACAACACAGAGACTAGTAGGACAACAACTTGAGATAACTCACATGTTTCGCACGCTAACAGACACTGAAGTCACTAGACTGGCTTTGAACACAATTCCTCTTTCTGGCTTTCTTCACCTATTTAATATGTGTACTTCATATCAATGAATATGCCATTTGCAACTTTAGTATTTCATAAATAACAGTCACATTTACAATCATAATGCAATAAAGAGAAAAGGAAAAAATCTGTTCATTATCAGCTTGTGTTTGATGTACTAAGGAATCAGATTTCATTTAAAATAGGAACTACTCAATTTCTATTGTTTAAACGGTCTAATGTTCAAATGTATACAAAAGATAAAGTGCAAATGTTTCAACATGTGTATTACAGTCTATTGGTTCTTTTATTAGAAAAAAATGTTATTACTCTCATGCCTCTTCAGGGGTGAGCCTTATACTCTCATGCCTCTTCAGGGGTGAGCCTTACTCTCATGTCTCTTCCGGGGTGAGCCTTACTCTCATGCCTCTTCAGGGGTGAGCCTTACTCTCATGCCTCTTCAGGGGTGAGCCTTACTCTCATGTCTCTTCCGGGGTGAGCCTTACTCTCATGTCTCTTCCGGGGTGAGCCTTACTCTCATGTCTCTTCCGGGGTGAGCCTTACTCTCATGCCTCTTCAGGGGTGAGCCTTACTCTCATGCCTCTTCAGGGGTGAGCCTTACTCTCATGCCTCTTCCGGGGTGAGCCTTACTCTCATGCCTCTTCAGGGGTGAGCCTTACTCTCATGCCTCTTCAGGGGTGAGCCTTACTCTCATGTCTCTTCCGGGGTGAGCCTTACTCTCATGTCTCTTCCGGGGTGAGCCTTACTCTCATGTCTCTTCCGGGGTGAGCCTTACTCTCATGCCTCTTCAGGGGTGAGCCATACTCTCATGCCTCTTCAGGGGTGAGCCTTACTCTCATGCCTCTTCAGGGGTGAGCCAAACTCTCATGCCTCTTCCGGGGTGAGCCTTACTCTCATGCCTCTTCCGGGGTGAGCCTTACTCTCATGCCTCTTCAGGGGTGAGCCTTACTCTCATGCCTCTTCAGGGGTGAGCCAAACTCTCATGCCTCTTCAGGGGTGAGCCTTCCTCTCATGCCTCTTCAGGGGTGAGCCTTCCTCTCATGCCTCTTCAGGGGTGAGCCTTACTCTCATGCCTCTTCAGGGGTGAGCCTTATACTCTCATGCCTCTTCAGGGGTGAGCCTTACTCTCATGCCTCTTCAGGGGTGAGCCTTATACTCTCATGCCTCTTTCGGGGTGAGCCTTAATCTCATGCCTCTTCAGGGGTGAGCCTTACTCTCATGCCTCTTCAGGGGTGAGCCAAACTCTCATGCCTCTTCCGGGATGAGCCTTACTCTCATGCCTCTTCAGGGGTGAGCCTTATACTCTCATGCCTCTTCAGGGAGGAGCTTTACTCTCATGCCTCTTCAGGGGTGAGCCTTATACTCTCATGCCTCTTCCGGGGTGAGCCTTAATCTCATGCCTCTTCAGGGGTGAGCCTTATACTCTCATGCCTCTTCAGGGGTGAGCCTTACTCTCATGCCTCTTTCGGGGTGAGCCTTACTCTCATGCCTCTTCAAGGGTGAGCCTTATACTCTCATGCCTCTTCAGGGGGGAGCTTTACTCTCATGCCTCTTTAAGGGTGAGCCTTCCTTTCATGCCTCTTTAAGGGCGAGCCTTCCTCTCATGCCTCTTCCGGGGTGAGCCTTAATCTCATGCCTCTTTAAGGGTGAGCCTTCCTCTCATGCCTCTTTAAGGGTGATCCTTCCTCTCATGCCTCTTCCGGGGTGAGCCTTAATCTCATGCCTCTTTAAGGGTGAGCCTTCCTCTCATGCCTCTTCCGGGGTGAGCCTTAATCTCATGCCTCATCAGGGGTGAGCCTTACTCTCATGCCTCTTCCGGGGTGAGCCTTACTCTCATGCCTCTTCCGGGGTGAGCCTTACTCTCATGCCTCTTCAGGGGTGAGCCTTACTCTCATGCCTCTTCAGGGGTGAGCCTTACTCTCATGCCTCTTCAGGGGTGAGCCATACTCTCATGCCTCTTCCGGGGTGAGCCTTACTCTCATGCCTCTTCAGGGGTGAGCCATACTCTCATGCCTCTTCCGGGGTGAGCCTTACTCTCATGCCTCTTCAGGGGTGAGCCTTACTCTCATGCCTCTTCCGGGGTGAGCCTTACTCTCATGCCTCTTCAGGGGTGAGCCTTACTCTCATGCCTCTTCAGGGGTGAGCCATACTCTCATGCCTCTTCCGGGGTGAGCCTTACTCTCATGCCTCTTCAGGGGTGAGCCTTACTCTCATGCCTCTTCAGGGGTGAGCCATACTCTCATGCCTCTTCAGGGGTGAGCCTTACTCTCATGCCTCTTCAGGGGCGAGCTTTGCTCTCATGCCTCTTCAGGGGTGAGCCTTACTCTTATGCCTCTTCAAGTGATCAGAGCGGTTGTAAACAGCCTGGCACAGGCTGCACGGATACTTGACATTCCTGTGCACGCGAAACTTGTGCACTTTGTAGTGGTCCCTCCGGTGAAAGACCTGCGTGCACTCCTCACACGGGTAAGTCTTGTCACCGACGTGACTCTCCGTGTGATAGCGGAGACTCTCCTGGGTGCGGAAGGTTGCAGGACAGTAGTGGCAGAGGTAGGACCTGGTGTGGTCGTGGGTCTTCATGTGCTTCTGGAGGTACTGGGGTCTGGAGAAGATATCGCCGCACTCCTGGCACATGTAGGGCTTGTCGTCCTGGTGCACGGTCAGGTGAGACTTGAGAGCATGCCCTGAGGAATATAAACAGACATGCGGTTTAGGCCCCAAAGCAGTTAAGCCCGGCTTCGCCCGGGAGTAAGCGGAGTCCTGTAGCAATACAAGACGCTCGCTATCCCATTATTATTAGCTTAATTTACCTCCTTTGTTTGGATACAAAAAAAGAGTTATCTCCCTTACCTTCTAGAAATTTCCGGAACTGTCCAGTTAATTTTTCTTTCTTCATTTCTTCCCCTCATAGGAGCAATAGCGAGTCTCTAATATCACTGGCATGATGTGCTTGCTACAGGTGAACAGTAGGCACTGAACTGGTCTTGCACCATATAGGCTGTATTCAATAAATGGGAGGTCCATAATCTGAGAAAGGAAACAATGAATCAAGAAACTAAAACCCAGGTGCACATCTGCGGCACCTAGGGAGTGTACGTGCACACTATCTTGTTCCTGCCTCTTGCCATCTCAGAGGTATGGCGACCACAGACAAAAAAGAGTTATCTCCCTTACCTTCTAGAAATTTCCGGAACTGTCCAGTTAATTTTTCATTCTTCATTTCTTCCCCTCATAGGAGCAACAGCGAGTCTCTAATATCACTGGCATGATGTGCTTGCTACAGGTGAACAGTAGGCACTGAACTGGTCTTGCACCATATAGGCTATATTCAATAAATGGGAGGTCCATAATCTGAGAAAGGAAACAATGAATCAAGAAACTAAAACCCAGGTGCACATCTGCGGCACCTAGGGAGTGTACGTGCACACTATCTTGTTCCTGCCTCTTGCCATCTCAGAGGTATGGCGACCACAGACAAAAAAGAGTTATCTCCCTTACCTTCTAGAAATTTCCGGAACTGTCCAGTTAATTTTTCATTCTTCATTTCTTCCCCTCATAGGAGCAATAGCAAGTCTCTAATATCACTGGCATGATGTGCTTGCTACAGGTGAACAGTTATCTCCCTTACCTTCTAGAAATTTCCGGAACTGTCCAGTTAATTTTTCATTCTTCATTTCTTCCCCTCATAGGAGCAACAGCGAGTCTCTAATATCACTGGCATGATGTGCTTGCTACAGGTGAACAGTAGGCACTGAACTGGTCTTGCACCATATAGGCTGTATTCAATAAATGGGAGGTCCATAATCTGAGAAAGGAAACAGTGAATCAAGAAACTAAAACCCAGGTGCACATCTGCGGCACCTAGGGAGTGTACGTGCACACTATCTTGTTCCTGCCTCTTGCCATCTCAGAGGTATGGCGACCACAGACAGACACACAGACACACAGACACACAGACAGACACTCTCTTTTATTATATGTATAGAAAACCCCAGATAGAAAGACCAAAAAATACTGTACTCACGTGTTAACAAAGAAATAAAGAACAAATTACAGCAAAGTTTCAACCCCAGGGTCTTCTTCAGGCACATAAACCAACAAAGTAGAAACAAGAAGAAGACAGACAATAGAACAGAAAGAAGAACAAAGATGTAATGATTCACCAACCAAAACAAACGGAAAAAAATTTAAAAAAAATTCTGATGACAAAGCCTCAAAAACATAAGGGTACGTAGGTCAGAAATATTTTTAAAAAAATATTTTGTTCTTCAGTACTTCATCAGGGATTTTCTCTCCCTGTCTTCAAATTCCTGCACCCACCTTGTGCAAATGCAGCAGGGCACATGTCACACTGATACGGTTTGTCACCTGTGTGAACTCGAATGTGCTTCTTCAAATTGGCAGACTGCGAGAAAGACATCCCACAATGCTGGCACTGGTATGGTTTCTCACCACTGTAACATAACAAGTCAATATAAAGGCACATATCATCACTGTAAAGAAAACAAAAAGCAAAGAGGTTTTGGTGTAAGCAATAATTAAAATTGTTCCAAATTACAGTTTGTTGGTTTTTTTTGGTTTTTTTTTTTTTTGGGGGGGGGGGGTTGTTTATTTACAGTCACACACAAGAAAGAGTTGCTGTAGTACAGTGCATATTAAAGGTTTCTACAACAGCAATATATACATAACATAGTAAATCAGCGAAGGAACAACAGAACATACACACAGAAGAAAGAAATTGAACCAACCAACCAACTAACAAAACAATTTGATTCAAACCAAACAACAACAATAAATCACAGTCAACACAAGACTGGAAATATGTTTCTGTCCAAATGCCTTGGCTACAAAAATGTGTTTGGTCAGAAAACCTCAATCATATCGGACAGTTGATTGCATGGTCAGGGGTCCGACCAACACATCAGATCAATCAAGTATTGCACCAGTGACGGATACCTGAAGCACGAGCACAACAATGAATGATCTCCTAGGATAACAAGATTTACTGAATAAAATGATCCCATTACATGATGTAAAACTGCGCTTCCAGATCGACTTGTCATAACAGAATCTGAACAAGGAAAGCAATCTGAATTCACTACAGGCAAAAAGACTGATCATGCCAATAGACTATTTTCGGAAATAACTCTGTTGGGTTTGCATTGGTTCTAAAAGAGTGAGTACCCTTGCGTTTGCGCAGACAAACATTGCCATGTGCTTCCTGTACATGTGGTTGAGACACGCCCTCTCCCTGGTGACTTGCACATAATGTTGGGCAAAAAAAAAAAAAAAAAGGTGTGGTTAAGGTAACTTGTCATCATTTTCACGAGTTTTCATTCACAAGCATCTGGGAAATAAATGTCATGTTCCCCGGGGAATAAATGCCCAGTTACCATAGTTACAGAAAGCAGGTTACATGGATATTCAAAACCAAACCCAATAGAATCGCTCGGGGGTTCATCGGCTCACAGGTAAGAGGGAAAACAAGAGAAAAGGCGACTCACTCATCTTTGCTTTCTGCTATTCCTTGCTCTCGATTCGTCGCACGTTTAATCCACATATCTGCTAAGAGATGTCATGAACCGAGACAGTGCCGCAAACAAGCAACTCTTCGAAACAGCGGGGCAGTCCCATCGCAAGCAAATGCAAAATGTAGGTCACTCTTTGCAATGTGCCAATGAAACGCCGCTGCCGGCCCAAAGTCGAAGACGCATACTGCTGGATTCACACACCATTCAGTTAGTCGGAACCTACAGAACTTTTCTTCCTCAAACCTGACATACTTGTCTCAACATGTCATCAAATTAATACACAGATCTCCTTGACTCGCTTTCACTTGTACTTGTAGCGCCTTCCCTCTCGCGCCTGCCTTCAGTGATTGCAACAGCGTGGCGGGGCCCCAAAAACGGTATTTTCAAAACCAAACTCGCGTTTCAACTCATGGCTCCCTCTGTTGATGATGCAATTATTTTCGCGCTACCAAAATGATGACAAAAACGATGTTTGATGGGTTGTTGTCAGACAAGCTTTTTTTGTCGATCCTCGGAGGGCATATCGACTTTTGTTTCATATTTATTGACCGCGGCCTTCGGCCTTGGTCAATAAATATGAAACAAAAGACGATATGCTCCCCCTCGGACGACAAAAAAGCTGGTCTGTCAACAACCCATCAAACATCTTATAATAGCCAAAAAAATAGGGTAGGAAGGTAGGCAATCACTTTTTTTTTAAAAACTTTTTTTCTTAATGGCAGAGCAACCAAGCGTGTAGCACTCACAACCGAAGAAGATGCCGCCATTTTTGTCATGGCAAGCGTCTGTTGGTCTTTTTTAGTAGAAGGAGTTATTTCCCTTGCATCGTCTGTCGTCTGCATGACGACTCGAGCGCTTTCGCTTTCATTGCGTTTTCTGCACTCGTTTTCTTTTCATTTTTTTGTTTTTATTGACAAATGTAATAAAAAGTGATAGAGTCGGCCCCTAAAAATAGGGTAGGTCGGGTTACCGTAACCACACCTATTTTTTTTGTAGGCCTTACATGGGAAATAATGTTACGTGGAGACACTTTCCCGCATGACATTACAGGCCAGTCACTAGCGAGAGCGCAGGGATGTAGCTCAGTCGGTAGCGCGCTGGATTTGTATCCAGTTGGCCGCTGTCAGCGTGAGTTCGTCCCCACGTTCGGCGAGAGATTTATTTCTCAGTGTCAACTTTGTGTGCATCTCCTCGGTGTCCGAACATGAGTAAACGCAAGCACAAGACCAAGTACGCACGAAAAAGATCCTGTAATCCATGTCAGAGTTCGGTGGGTTATAGAAACACGAAAATACCCAGCATGCTTCCTCCGAAAGCGGCGTATGGCTGCCTAAATGGCGGGGTAAAAACGGTCATACACGTAAAAGCCGTGGGAGTTTCAGCCCACGAACAAACAAACAAACTCAACCACGTGTACAGGAAGCACATGGCAAAGTTTGTCTGCACAACTGCAAGGGAAGTCACTCTTTCAAAACCCATACAAACATAACAGCGTTATTTCCGTCATTCATCTATTGGGGGAGAGAAAAAAGCCTGAAAGAAGGAACAAAGGAACGAAAGAAACCACTGTTACCTGTGTCTGCGCAGGTGCACAGTGAGTGTGAAGGACCGTGCGAAGGACTCCCCACACTCATCACAGGTGAAGGGCTTGCTGCCACTGTGGATTCTCTTGTGGCGCCGGAGGGCTGAGTGGTCGGAGAATGCTGCGTTGCAGTCGCTGCACACATAGGGCTTTTCGCCTGTGTGTAGTCTGGAAATAGTCAATTAAATACATATTATTTTTTTATTTTTTAAAAATCTGACAATGAATCATGATGGTTCTTTTCATATAAAAGAAAATATGTAAAATTGTCCAAAACAAGAAAGTTGCACAAAATAATAATTTGATGGATGAACTACAATAATCAATTTAGACAAATAAATTATTTTCACGGAATGTAAATTTTAAACTTCATTTAAAAATTGCTCCTTTTGCAACTTAAGTTTACACAGAGGGTAGCAAAAGTTTAAAAGATCAAGCCCAGTGGTAATCCATGCAAATACAAAAATGTCACAACATACAACTTTTTTGTTGTTTTGTCTTCACTGAACTGTTACTGACAGTTTTTCACCCTAAACTCTGTGTTCACGCTGCAAAACAACGGGTTTATAGGAGCACATACATACCTATCCAAAACATGCATATTCAAAGAAATGTTAAATAAAAGAAGAAAAAAAGAAAGAAAAAACAACCTTAAATGTATCCTCTGACTGGCTGCACAGGTAAAACTGGAGTTGCAGATGGGACATTGATGCACCTTGGATATTTTGATCTCTTTCTGTTTCTTCTCTGTCTTCTTCACAGGTAACAGCTGCACTTCTGACTTGGATCCTGCGTTGACTTTTCTGTGTCTCTTACTTCTGGGATTATGCTTGAAATATTTGGCATTGTGCACGTGAGATGGATTTCCTTCACACACTTGCTGGACTGTTTCCTGTGAGTCTTGCAAAGCAAATTCCTTTGTAGAACTAGAAGTTAATTCCTCATTATGTGGAGAACTAACAGTAACACTCTCAGTTTTTGTGGGAGCTGTGTCTTTTTCAAAGTTATGGGTGGTGATGTTGCTCCTTGAACATTTCATCCTTTTAGATTGTATTGTTCTTTTGCTTTCCTTTTTAATCTTTTTATCTTTTGGCGTGTCTGTTGAAATGTTGATTCAGCGTTGCACTGCTACTGTTCAGCACATGAACATTTTCAAAGAATCCACTCAGTCAAACTGCCCATACTTCAGAACTTTAAGTCTGATCTTGTTGAGCAATGTGTCCATGGAGTTCCTACTGGAGTGTTTATACACATGAAATCTGCACATGTATGCAGGTGAAGAGCAGGGTCCTGCCTCAGAAATCTCTTTTCATCTGAAATATAAGATCAGCCTATGAGTTTTCTGAGGAACAAGAGAAATAGCAGACATTGTGATGCGCAATACATATCAAGACCCGTCATATTGAGGTATTTTGTTTGACATCACAATTCATGTGTACCCGCCGAAGGACAAAAACATACATGACTGTCAGGTGTGCTACCTGAAAACATAACTGTCTGGTTTTTGTCAGCACACCTGGAGACTATTTCTTTAGTCTGTACAGCTGAAGCATGTGCCTTATTTAACCACCACATATCCATGTGATGCTCAAGAATTGACACTGAAGAACGCAAACAACACAATCATTGAATCAATAGTCATACAGACATGCCATTCTGAAGAAATAATTTTTACTGAAATATTATAGCATAGAATAGCGGGCAAGGTTGTGATTTTTACAGTCATATACCTTGTCATGAACAATAGACGACCGCAGGGCTACCCAGTACCCAATGCAGTAGAAATGTTCATCCACATCAAACGAAGGAAAGTGTCAGTGATCACAGTCCATCTCCATCTCTGAACTAAAGACCGGAAGTACACTTGATTGAAAGCGAAAGTAGACTTTGTTGCGTTGTTTACTTTTAGACTTGGGTTGTGGATGCATATATACAAAACATTTTATGAGAGAAATACAGGATTATAATATTTATAACAATATTCATGATAAAGCGCTGTTTATAAAAGGAAAATTCAATTCTCAAGGTATTCTCACTGTTTACAGCAACTAAAAAGTTACAACCGGAGACGGACAAAAACAAACAAACAAGCATGTGCAATTGCAGAAATTGCACACCATTTTTTTCTTCTTGTGCAAGCATAGTTTTCTCCAAGTTTGTCGTTTTTGCTCTTTTGTTATTATTATTTATTTTAATATATTTTTTAAAGAAAAGAGCAGACTACAGATATTTAGCATTCGACAATTCAAGGGAAATAAATCTTGCCAACAAAAGGAGCGCATTAGGTTTATCAATTTTACTCTCCCTTAGCACGGAAAAAGCCTCGTACAATAATGATTTTGTCATTGAAGTGTTTGCAGTGTCAGATATGATTATTCCTCTCGGTTGAGGTAACTTTCAACCACTGCTGTTTTTGTTGTTGTTGTTGTTGTTGTTGTTGTAGTGGGCTGCTGTGGTGGTTGCCGGTTTGCCAGCTCTTGCTTTAGCTTGCTTAGTGGAATCGTGTAATGTAGGCCCAGTATATAATTGTAGTTACCCTTGTGATGTGAGGTTGACTAACCCGAGTATTTCTTCCAAGATTTCTATCTGGGCTGGAGTATCACACAAGTTTGACAAGTTTCCAGCCACTTTCAACGTGCCTACTGTGACACTGACTGACACACTGTGACACATGCACACCCACCGTGTCA
Source organism: Littorina saxatilis (assembly GCF_037325665.1). NCBI lineage: Eukaryota > Metazoa > Mollusca > Gastropoda > Littorinimorpha > Littorinidae > Littorina > Littorina saxatilis. The sequence continues at coordinate 25,060,442 of NC_090249.1, forward strand.
CACTGATGTACACCACACCGGCGTGTCACATCATGAACACACACACACACACACACACACTGACACACGCACACACCGGCACGCACACACCCACATATACTGGACGTGTGCGCGCGCTCACTGATGCATCCTTGACAGACTTGGGGAGTATAAAGTTCTTGCCAGTGAGACATGACATGCTGACTCATCGAACACAGATATCACTGATGATTAGTTTATTGATGATGAGCATTCAGTTATTCATATAAGCACTTGCATTCGAATAAAAAAACAACCACCTACCAAACTTAATCATTACTAAATTGATAAAAATAAGGTGATGGGCATGTCAATGAGAACTGTGGTTTTTGTTTGTATGTTTTAATGCTTTAATGTTTGGCATGGGTTGGTTGGTTGTTCATTTGTTTGATTTGGACCGATCTGATTGTCACAGAACAGTAAAATTCAGCCACGGTTTTTGCGACAGTTTGAATGATAATCTGCTCATGCCCGCATAAACTGAGGTTTCCGTGACCTTCGGTGTTGGCTATGCTGTCACAGTTCGGTCTGAAACACAGATAAGTAAATAAGTAAATGAATGTGTGAGTGAGTGAGTGAGAAAGGAAAAATGTAGGAGTGAAAAAAGTAAGCGAATGAATGAGTGAATAAGTGAGTGAGTGCAGTGAGTGAGGAC
>NC_090249.1:25068614-25070491 GCF_037325665.1 Littorina saxatilis
TTATCAAAAAAATGAAAAAAACATCCGGGGATATCATTCCCAGGAACTCTCATGTGAAATTTCATAAAGATCGGCCCAGTAGTTTAGTCTGAATCGCTCTACACACACACACAGACAGACAGACAGACACACACACAAACACACAGACACACACACACACACAGACACACAGACACACACACACACACACACACACACACACACACACACACATACACCACAACCCTCGTCTCGATTCCCCCCTCTACGTTAAAACATTTAGTCAAAACTTGACTAAATGTAAAAAGATGATTTCCCACCTGAGAGAGGATCACTGCATTTGAGGCCAGTTACACACGGACATGTGAAGGATCCACAGGCTGAAACAACCATGCAACAGTCACAGACAGACAGACAGACAGACACACGGACAGACAGACACACGGACAGACAGACAGACAGACACACAGACAGACTATACACATACATGCTCATCAAACACATTTCATTTTCATTTTCATTTTTATATTTAGTCAAGTTTTGACTAAATATTCTAACATCGAGGGTGAATCGAAACGAGGGTCGTGGTGTATGTGCGTGTGTGTGTGTGTGCGTGTGTGTGTGTGTGTAGAGCGATTCAGACTAAACTACTGGACCGATCTTTATGAAATTTGACATGAGAGTTTCTGGGTATGAAATCCCCGAACGTTTTTTTCATTTTTTTGATAAATGTCTTTGATGACGTCATATCCGGCTTTTCGTGAAAGTTGAGGCGGCACTGTCACGCCCTCATTTTTCAACCAAATTGGTTGAAATTTTGGTCAAGTAATTTTCGACGAAGCCCGGGGTTCGGTATTGCATTTCAGCTTGGTGGCTTAAAAATTAATTAATGACTTTGGTCATTAAAAATCTGAAAATTGTACAAAAAATAAAAATTTATAAAACGATCCAAATTTACGTGTATCTTATTCTCCATCATTTGCTGATTCCAAAAACATATAAATATGTTATATTCGGATTAAAAACAAGCTCTGAAAATTAAATATATAAAAATTATTATCAAAATTAAATTGTCCAAATCAATTTAAAAACACTTTCATCTTATTCCTTGTCGGTTCCTGATTCCAAAAACATATAGATATGATATGTTTGGATTAAAAACACGCTCAGAAAGTTAAAACAAAGAGAGGTACAGAAAAGCGTGCTATCCTTCTTAGCGCAACTACTACCCCGCTCTTCTTGTCAATTTCACTGCCTTTGCCATGAGCGGTGGACTGACGATGCTACGAGTATACGGTCTTGCTGAAAAATGGCAGCTACTTGACTAAATATTGTATTTTCGCCTTACGCGACTTGTTCTTTTTATTACTGTTTTGTCCCATCGCTTGGAAATTCGGGTCGCTTCCTCCCACGCAGTGGAAAGCTAGCAGCAGCAGAGTCGCGCTACCCAGGTTCCTACGAATTTAGATGTGATCATCCATCTGCACGTCAGTATGGCAGAATGATCGAGGTCTTTTACGTGCCAGAGTGGTGACACGGGGGTGGAACATGGATACCGTCTCTGAGTCTGCACACATAAAGTTGACCCGTGTCCGTCCCGCCCGTTTTCAAACCCGCGACCCGCGGATCAAAAGTTTAGTGCTCTGTCAGCGAAGCTACTGGCCCCCACTTTATATATACTCAACCACAAAAGATACTACACGCTTTTCAGACGGACGGACGGACGGACAGAAAGACAGACAGACAGACAGGCAGGTAAAGCCGAATAGGAGGATATGCCAGATGGTCTGCCTTACCTTGCCCGAGTCGGGGACGAAAGCGACACTGCTTCCGAGCTTCCAAACAACAAAAGTTCTCATCATTAGCCTACAATCCCTCCCGCATGGCAAGGTCTGTTT
>NC_090249.1:25070691-25073191 GCF_037325665.1 Littorina saxatilis
ACTCACACACACACACAAACACACACACACACACATACATACACACACACACACACACACATACACACACATACATACACACACACACACACACACACACACACACACATACATACACACACACACACACACACACACACACATACACACTGGCACTAACACACCGGCACTAACGTTAACAATAACACATATAATACACACACACTCCCTTTCTTTACACAATAACTAATTCGTGCATGTGTGCGTGTGTGTTTCAGTGTTTGGTCACATACATGTGCATAATACTGAAGCGGACACACACACACACACACACACACACACCACACACACACACACACACACATACGCACACACACATACATACACACACACACACACACACACACACACACACACACACTTACACGTACACACACACACACACACACACTTACACGTACATATACACACACACACACACACACATACAAATGACGCGCGCGCACGCACGCACTCTGTCTGTCTGTCTGTCTGTCTGTCTCTCACTCTCTCTCTCTCTCTCTCTCTCTCTCTCTCTCTCTCTCTCTTCTCTCTCTCTCTGTCTCTCTCTCTTCTCTCACTCTCTCTCTCTCTGTCTCTCTCCCTCTCTCTCTCTCTCTCTGTCTCTCTCTCTCTCTCTTTTCTCTCTCTCTCTCTTCTCTCTCTCTCTCTGTGTCTCTCTGTTTATCTGTCTCTCTCTCTCTCTGTCTCTCTCTCTCTATCTCTCTATGTCTGTCTGTCTCTCTCTCTGTCTCTCTCTCCATCTCTCTCTGTCTGTATCTCTGTCTGTATCTCTCTCTGTCTGTCTGTCTCTCTCTCTCTCTCTCTCTCTCTCTCTCTCTCTCTCTCTCTCTCTCTCTCTCTCTCTCTCTCTCTCTTACTGTTAGTCGAACAGGGAAATCAATAAATAAAGAACAAAAAAATAAATAGTGCCAAGACACCAACAAAAAGCAAAACAGACGATGAAACTAAAATTTTCCACTCAGAACTTCTCAAGCTCGAACCAGCTGTTGTCGTGAGTTTGTATTGTCATCCCCAGATTGTTTTAACAAGTGACGTGTAAGATACTGATTGGGCGTTATTATCATCCAGCTTACCTTACAGACATCGAAAAGCCACAAAAGCGCATTTCGTCGTTGAAGAATCGATATTACGACCGCACAATCGCCTTTACCAGCTGTTATGAGCTACACATAAAGCAATTAAGTATAGAAAGTACTGCGGAGAACCTGCATTTACACGGGTTCGCAGTTTGATCATTTTGTCGTGTGTTTAACACTTTTACACGTACACCATTCGTCGCCTTTTCGTCCTATAATAGTCCAAAACTGATCTGATCTGTTTTCAGAAAGGAAAGGAGTATGATTTCTTTCATCATAACGGGAGGAGTTTTGTTTGCTTTTTCGTCGCTGGCATCAGGTAAGGGTTTGAACGTCATTTGACCTTTCACTTGCGTACATGATGATTAAGGTGCAGTTGTATTTGGACTTGTTGTGCGTGATTGCATGCGTGCGTACATGCGTGCGTGTGTTTGTGTGTGTGTCAGTATGTGCGTGTGTGTCTGTCTGTCTTTCTGTCTGCTTGTATTTTTAATATGCTAAAAATGTTATGTGCTTTCAACTCGGGATACTGATTTTTTGTTTCTTGTTATTTTCTGGAAACGATCACAGGCCAGTATTTGACATGTTGCTTTTTGGACAGGTCAGATGTGTTCTCCCAACCCTTGTCAGAATGAAGGAGATTGTGTTCCGTTACACGACGAAAACAAGTTTAAATGCAACTGTCTCTTTGGATTCTCTGGCGAGACTTGTGAAATACGTAAGTCCCTTTATTTTTCGTCATGCATTGCTTGCGTTTCAATGTCTTACTGTACACGAATTTTAACACGTTAATTTTACTATTGACCATTTTTTGCTCTGCTTTTTTTGTCATAAAATGCATCCGTTTCCATTTCTGCGCGTGCATGAGTTGTTAACTTGTTCTGGTGCTTCCCAACCTCAAACCAAAACTCTCTGGTTCCTCCCCCCCCCCCCCCTTCCCACCACACCCCAACCCCACCCCTCCCTGCTTTTTTGCCCTCGTTACACTAAAACAGTTTCTCTAGTAACATAATTGCATTGCCTTTTTACACTAAAAGTATTTCTCCAGTAAAATAATTATAATTATTGCCTCGAAGTTATTGTAAGCCATGCAGCCTGCAGGTGCACGTCCAAACACATCGTGCAGGGCGAGGATGACACGGCGGACATCGACATCCCTCCCACCCCTCCCTGTTTAACTGTGTGGCCGGGGTTTGTCTCCCTCGTTACACTAACATAGTTCCTCTAGTAACATAATTATCACCACTGCCTTGTTATGCTGTGCCATGCAGCCTGCAGGTGCACGTTCAAACTCGCGGCAAACCGTACACGGCGTGGATGTGCAAGGCGGACATCGACATCCCTCCCCTTTTTATTTTCCCTTCGTTTCACTGACAAAAACA
>NC_090249.1:25075691-25115417 GCF_037325665.1 Littorina saxatilis
GCTTGAGTCCCACCCATTTGGGCACTTTCTCGTGCTCACTTTCTCGTGCTCACCGCACCAGGTTTCAGTGCTTGAGTCCCACCCATTTGGGCACTTTCTCGTGCTCACCGCCCCAGGTTTCAGTGCTTCCCCTCAGTTTGGTAGTTGGGTATGTCGGATGTCCACTAGTTGGCTGGCTGGCTGCCTACCTCACGTTAGTTGATTGGTTGGTTGGTTGGTTGGTTGGTTGGTTGGTTGGATGGTTCTGGTATCAGATCTCAGCGAAAAGACGAACCAAAGACTAAAGCGGATGACACTGGAATGAGGGTTGAATGTTCTCCTTGTCGATTTGATTGACTCTTTGGGTGGTTTCTAGCTTGGCTGGCTGGTCAGTCTGCTGACCTGCTTGCTATGCACAAGGATTAAGTCAAATGTCGTAGGGGCGGCGTAAGCATCAAGTTATTACCTATCTACCAACCGACCGGGCCAGTACATGTACCTAAACCTACCTACCTACTTACTTGCGTGTCTACCTGTCTGCCTGCCTTTCCACTCAACCACCCACTCACTCACTCACTTACTCACTCACTCACTTACTTTTGTCATGCTTTACCTATCTGCTTGCGTCCTTTTATGCTTTCCTAACTTTCTGTACTCTCTCACTCAACCATTCACTCACTCACTTTGTTTACCTACTTGTTGAATTACCTATTCACTCACGGCTTACTTAGTTACTCACTCATTTTTTTTAACTTCCTTACTTACTTCTTCTCATCCTTACTCACTCACTCAATTCCTTGCTTATGTCTTTCTTTTCGTCCTTTATCACTTATTCGCTCACTCGATCACTCATTCACTTATTTTTTTACTTCCTTCTTTCGTCCTCACTCACTGCACTCACTCACTTATTCACTCATTCATTCGCTTACTTTTTTCACTCCTACATTTTTCCTTTCTCACTCACTCACTCACACATTCATTTACTTATTTACTTATCTGTGTTTCAGACCGAACTGTGACAGCATAGCCAACACCGAAGGTCACGGAAACCTCAGTTTATGCGGGCATGAGCAGATTATCATTCAAACTGTCGCAAAAACCGTGGCTGAATTTTACTGTTCTGTGACAATCAGATCGGTCCAAATCAAACAAATGAACAACCAACCAACCCATGCCAAACATTAAAGCATTAAAACATACAAACAAAAACCACAGTTCTCATTGACATGCCCATCACCTTATTTTTATCAATTTAGTAATGATTAAGTTTGGTAGGTGGTTGTTTTTTTATTCGAATGCAAGTGCTTATATGAATAACTGAATGCTCATCATCAATAAACTAATCATCAGTGATATCTGTGTTCGATGAGTCAGCATGTCATGTCTCACTGGCAAGAACTTTATACTCCCCAAGTCTGTCAAGGATGCATCAGTGAGCGCGCGCACACGTCCAGTATATGTGGGTGTGTGCGTGCCGGTGTGTGCGTGTGTCAGTGTGTGTGTGTGTGTGTGTGTGTGTGTGTTCATGATGTGACACGCCGGTGTGGTGTACATCAGTGTGACACGGTGGGTGTGCATGTGTCACAGTGTGTCAGTCAGTGTCACAGTAGGCACGTTGAAAGTGGCTGGAAACTTGTCAAACTTGTGTGATACTCCAGCCCAGATAGAAATCTTGGAAGAAATACTCGGGTTAGTCCACCTCACATCACAAGGGTAACTACAATTATATACTGGGCCTACATTACACGATTCCACTAAGCAAGCTAAAGCAAGAGCTGGCAAACCGGCAACCACCACAGCAGCCCACTACAACAACAACAACAACAACAACAACAACAAAAACAGCAGTGGTTGAAAGTTACCTCAACCGAGAGGAATAATCATATCTGACACTGCAAACACTTCAATGACAAAATCATTATTGTACGAGGCTTTTTCCGTGCTAAGGGAGAGTAAAATTGATAAACCTAATGCGCTCCTTTTGTTGGCAAGATTTATTTCCCTTGAATTGTCGAATGCTAAATATCTGTAGTCTGCTCTTTTCTTTAAAAAATATATTAAAATAAATAATAATAACAAAAGAGCAAAAACGACAAACTTGGAGAAAACTATGCTTGCACAAGAAGAAAAAAATGGTGTGCAATTTCTGCAATTGCACATGCTTGTTTGTTTGTTTTTGTCCGTCTCCGGTTGTAACTTTTTAGTTGCTGTAAACAGTGAGAATACCTTGAGAATTGAATTTTCCTTTTATAAACAGCGCTTTATCATGAATATTGTTATAAATATTATAATCCTGTATTTCTCTCATAAAATGTTTTGTATATATGCATCCACAACCCAAGTCTAAAAGTAAACAACGCAACAAAGTCTACTTTCGCTTTCAATCAAGTGTACTTCCGGTCTTTAGTTCAGAGATGGAGATGGACTGTGATCACTGACACTTTCCTTCGTTTGATGTGGATGAACATTTCTACTGCATTGGGTACTGGGTAGCCCTGCGGTCGTCTATTGTTCATGACAAGGTATATGACTGTAAAAATCACAACCTTGCCCGCTATTCTATGCTATAATATTTCAGTAAAAATTATTTTTTCAGAATGGCATGTCTGTATGACTATTGATTCAATGATTGTGTTGTTTGCGTTCTTCAGTGTCAATTCTTGAGCATCACATGGATATGTGGTGGTTAAATAAGGCACATGCTTCAGCTGTACAGACTAAAGAAATAGTCTCCATGCAGGTGTGCTGACAAAAAGAGCCCATCCAGACAGTTATGTTTTCAGGTAGCATACCTGACAGTCATGTATGTTTTTGTCCTTCGGCGGGTACACATGAATTATGATGTCAAACAAAAGACCTCAATATGACGGGTCTTGATATGTATTGCGCATCACAATGTCTGCTATTTCTCTTGTTCCTCAGAAAACTCATAGGCTGATCTTATATTTCAGGTGAAAGGAGATTTCTGAGGCAGGACCCTGCTCTTCACCTGCATACATGTGCAGATTTCATGTGTATAAACACTCCAGTAGGAACTCCATGGACACATTGCTCGACAAGATCAGACTTAAAGTTCTGAAGTATGGGCAGTTTGACTGAGTGGATTCTTCGAAAATGTTCATGTGCTCAACAGTCTGATGGGGTCTGTGTCGACCAAAAGAATGGGATTCCCTGTAGGTGGAGTTCCTGTAGGGGTATTTCCTGTATACAGGGAATCCCACAAGGTCTAGTTCCAGCAGTGTTTCGCTGATATTGCTAAAAGTCACGTGATGCTTAGCGACATCGGTAGAATTTGATGTTTTTCGATCTTTAGTGATCATTCTTAGAAATTCGAGTATGGTTTGCAAGTTTTATTGACAAACTCTAACCTGTGGGATTCCCTGTATACAGGGAATCCCTCTACAGGAACTCCACCTACAGGAAATCCCACTCTTTTGGTCGACATAGACCCCATCAGCAACAGTAGCAGTGCAACGCTGAATCAACATTTCAACAGACACGCCAAAAGATAAAAAGATTAACAAGGAAAGCAAAAGAACAGTACAATCTAAAAGGATGAAATGTTCAAGGAGCAACATCACCACCCAGAACTTTGAAAAAGACACAGCTCCCACAAAAACTGAGAGTGTTACTGTTAGTTCTCCACATAATGAGGAATTAACTTCTAGTTCTACAAAGGAATTTGCTTTGCAAGACTCACAGTCACAGGAAACAGTTCAGCAAGTGTGTGAAGGAAATCCATCTCACGTGCACAATGCCAAATATTTCAAGCATAATCCCAGAAGTAAGAGACACAGAAAAGTCAACGCAGGATCCAAGTCAGAAGTGCAGCTGTTACCTGTGAAGAAGACAGAGAAGAAACAGAAAGAGATCAAAATATCCAAGGTGCATCAATGTCCCATCTGCAACTCTAGTTTTACCTGTGCAGCCAGTCAGAGGATACATTTAAGGTTGTTTTTTCTTTCTTTTTTTCTTCTTTTATTTAACATTTCTTTGAATATGCATGTTTTTGATAGGTATGTATGTGCTCCTATAAACCCGTTGTTTTGCAGCGTGAACACAGAGTTTAGGGTGAAAAACTGTCAGTAACAGTTCAGTGAAGACAAAACAACAAAAAAGTTGTATGTTGTGACATTTTTGTATTTGCATGGATTACCACTGGGCTTGATCTTTTAAACTTTTGCTACCCTCTGTGTAAACTTAAGTTGCAAAAGGAGGAGTTTTTAAATGAAGTTTAAAATTTACATTCCGTGAAAATAATTTATTTGTCTAAATTGATTATTGTAGTTCATCCATCAAATTATTATTTTGTGCAACTTTCTTGTTTTGGACAATTTTACATATTTTCTTTTATATGAAAAGAACCGTCATGATTCATCGTCAGATTTTAAAAAAAATAAAAAAATAATATGTATTTAATTGACTATTTCCAGACTACACACAGGCGAAAAGCCCTATGTGTGCAGCGACTGCAACGCAGCATTCTCCGACCACTCAGCCCTCCGGCGCCACAAGAGAATCCACAGTGGCAGCAAGCCCTTCACCTGTGATGAGTGTGGGGAGTCCTTCGCACGGTCCTTCACACTCACTGTTCACCTGCGCAGACACAGGTAACAGTGGTTTCTTTCGTCCCTTTGTTCCTTCTTTCAGGCTTTTTTCTCTACCCCAATAGATGAATGACGGAAATAACGCTGTTAGGTTTGTATGGGTTTTGAAAGAGTGACTACCCTTGCAATTGTGCAGACAAACTTTGCCATGTGCTTCCTGTACACGTGGTTGAGTAAGGCTCTCGCTAGTGACTGGCCTGTAATGTCATGCGGGAAAGTGTCTCCACGTGACATTATTTCCCACGTAAGGCCTAAAAAAAAAATAGGTGTGGTTACGGTAACCCGACCTACCCTATTTTTAGGGGCCGACCCTATCACTTTTTATTACATTTGTCAAAAAAACAAAAAAATGAAAAGAAAACGAGTGCAGAAAACGCAATGAAAGCGAAAGCGCTCGAGTCATCATGCAGACGACAGATGATGCAAGGGAAATAACTCCTTCTACTAAAAAGGCCCAACAGACGCTTGCCATGACAAAAATGGCGGCATTTTCTTCGGTTGTGAGTGCTACACGCTTGGTTGCTCTGCCATTAAGAAAAAAAAGTTTTTTAAAAAAAAGTGATTGCCTACCTTCCTACCCTATTTGTTTGGCTATGTTACCTTAACCACACCTTTTTTTTTTTTTGCCCAACATTATGTGCAAGTCACCAGGGAGAGGGCGTGTCTCAACCACATGTACAGGAAGCACATGGCAATGTTTGTCTGCGCTAACGCAAGGGTACTCACTCTTTTAGAACCAATGCAAACCCAACAGAGTTATTTCCGAAAATAGTCTATTGGCATGATCAGTCTTTTTGCCTGTAGTGAATTCAGATTGCTTCCCTTGTTCAGATTCTGTTATGACAAGTCGATCTGGAAGCGCAGTTTTACATCATGTAATGGGATCATTTTATTCAGTAAATCTTGTTATCCTAGGAGATCATTCATTGTTGTGCTCGTGCTTCAGGTATCCGTCACTGGTGCGATACTTGATTGATCTGATGTATTGGTCGGACCCCTGACCATGCAATCAACTGTCCGATATGATTGAGGTTTTCTGACCAAACACATTTTTGTAGCCAAGGCATTTGGACAGATACATATTTCCAGTCTTGTGTTGACTGTGATTTATTGTTGTTGTTTGGTTTGAATCAAATTGTTTTGTTAGTTGGTTGGTTCAATTTCTCTTTCTTCTGTGTGTATGTTCTGTTGTTCCTTCGCTGATTTACTATGTTATGTATATATTGCTGTTGTAGAAACCTTTAGTATGCACTGTACTACAGCAACTCTTTCTTGTGTGTGACTGTGAATAAACAACCCCCCCCCCCCCCAAAAAAAAAAACCCAAAAAAACCAAACAAACTGTAATTTGGAACAATTTTAATTATTGCTTAAACCAAAACCTCTTTGCTTTTTGTTCTCTTTACAGTGATGATATGTGCCTTTATATTGACTTGTTATGTTACAGTGGTGAGAAACCATACCAGTGCCAGCATTGTGGGATGTCTTTCTCGCAGTCTGCCAATTTGAAGAAGCACATTCGAGTTCACACAGGTGACAAACCGTATCAGTGTGACATGTGCCCTGCTGCATTTGCACAAGGTGGGTGCAGGAATTTGAAGACAGGGAGAGAAAATCCCTGATAAAGTACTGAAGAAAAAAGATTTTTTTTAAAAATATTTCTGACCTACGTAGCCTTATGTTTTTGAGGCTTTGTCATCAGAATTTTTTTGAATTTTTTTCCGTTTGTTTTGGTTGGTGAATCATTACATCTTTGTTCTTCTTTCTGTTCTATTGTCTGTCTTCTTCTTGTTTCTACTTTGTTGGTTTATGTGCCTGAAGAAGACCCTGGGGTTGAAACTTTGCTGTAATTTGTTCTTTATTTCTTTGTTAACAAGTGAGTACAGTATTTTTTGGTCTTTCTATCTGGGGTTTTTGGGCCTAAACCGCATGTCTGTTTATATCCCTCAGGGCATGCTCTCAAGTCTCACCTGACCGTGCACCAGGACGACAAGCCCTACATGTGCCAGGAGTGCGGCGATATCTTCTCCAGACCCCAGTACCTCCAGAAGCACATGAAGACCCACGACCACACCAGGTCCTACCTCTGCCACTACTGTCCTGCAACCTTCCGCACCCAGGAGAGTCTCCGCTATCACACGGAGAGTCACGTCGGTGACAAGACTTACCCGTGTGAGGAGTGCGCGCAGGTCTTTCACCGGAGGGACCACTACAAAGTGCACAAGTTTCGCGTGCACAGGAATGTCAAGTATCCGTGCAGCCTGTGCCAGGCTGTTTACAACCGCTCTGATCACTTGAAGAGGCATAAGAGTAAGGCTCACCCCTGAAGAGGCATGAGAGCAAAGCTCGCCCCTGAAGAGGCATGAGAGCAAAGCTCGCCCCTGAAGAGGCATGAGAGAAAGGCTCACCCGTGAAGAGGCATGAGAGTAAGGCTCACCCCTGAAGAGGCATGAGAGTATAAGGCTCACCCCTGAAGAGGCATGAGAGTAAGGCTCACCCCGGAAGAGGCATGAGAGTAAGGCTCACCCCTGAAGAGGCATGAGAGTAAGGCTCACCCCTGAAGAGGCATGAGAGTAAGGCTCACCCCGGAAGAGGCATGAGAGTAAGGCTCACCCCGGAAGAGGCATGAGAGTTTGGCTCACCCCGGAAGAGGCATGAGAGTAAGGCTCACCCCTGAAGAGGCATGAGAGTAAGGCTCACCCCTGAAGAGGCATGAGAGTAAGGCTCACCCCGGAAGAGGCATGAGAGTAAGGCTCACCCCTGAAGAGGCATGAGAGTAAGGCTCATCCCGGAAGAAGAATGAGAGTAAGGCTCACCCCTGAAGAGGAATGATATTAAGGCTCACCCCGGAAGAGGCATGAGAGGAAGGCTCACCCCTCAAGAGGCATGAGAGGAAGGCTCACCCTTAAAGAAGCATGAGATTAAGGCTTACCCCAGAAGAGGCATGAGAGGAAGGCTGACCCTTAAAGAGGCATGAGAGGAAGGCTCACCCTTAAAGAGGCATGAGAGTAAAGCTCCCCCCTGAAGAGGCATGAGAGTATAAGGCTCACCCCTGAAGAGGCATGAGAGTAAGGCTCACCCCGGAAGAGGCATGAGAGTATAAGGCTCACCCCTGAAGAGGCATGAGAGTATAAGGCTCACCCCTGAAGAGGCATGAGAGTAAGGCTCACCCCTGAAGAGGCATGAGAGTAAGGCTCACCCCGGAAGAGGCATGAGAGTAAGGCTCACCCCTGAAGAGGCATGAGATTATGGCTCACCCCTGAAGAGGCATGAGAGTAAGGCTCACCCCGGAAGAGGCATGAGAGTAAGGCTCACCCCTGAAGAGGCATGAGATTAAGGCTCACCCCGGAAGAGGCATGAGAGTATAAGGCTCACCCCTGAAGAGGCATGAGAGTATAAGGCTCACCCCTGAAGAGGCATGAGAGTAATAACATTTTTTCTAATAAAAGAACCAATAGACTGTACTACACATGTTGAAACATTTGCACTTTATCTTTTGTATACATTTGAACATTAGACCGTATAAACAATAGAAATTGAGTAGTTCCTATTTTAAATGAAATCTGCTTCCTTAGTACATCAAACACAAGCTGATAATGAACAGATTTTTTCCTTTTCTCTTTATTGCATTATGATTGTAAATGTGACTGTTATTTATGAAATACTAAAGTTGCAAATGGCATATTCATTGATATGAAGTACACATATTAAATAGGTGAAGAAAGCCAGAAAGAGGAATTGTGTTCAAAGCCAGTCTAGTGACTTCAGTGTCTGTTAGCGTGCGAAACATGTGTTATCTCAAGTTGTTGTACTACTAGTCTCTGTGTTGTGGATGGTGTTGCTTGTATGATAGAGTGGTCAAATCATACACACACAGACACACAAACACACACACACAAACACACAAACACACACACACACTGCATGCACACACACTATGAACTCATGATATAATGTGCCACACACACACACACTACACGCACAAACACCTTGGACTCATGATATAGGCCTAATGTGCTTTTTACACACAAACACACACACATGCTTGCACGCACACATGCACTCACACACACACACACACACACACACACACACACACACACATACCAACATCTACACACACACACACACACACACACACACGAGAGTATGCTCGGAGCTCACAAGTCCTTGCAGCAATGATCTGAGTCAGGGCCTGTGCCTCTTTGTTTGTTGGTCGGTGGGTGGGTGGGTTGATTTGTTGGTCGGTTGTTTGTTTTGAGCACAATGACCTCAAACGTGCAGCTCTTTACTATGCCTTATTTTTACTATTATCTCAATTTAAACAAGAAGGGCAAAGCCCATACGACTCACATGCTTGACCTTTACATGACCTTGACCTTCAGGGTCAAGGTCAAATAACTAAACCTAGCAGTGACATCATACACTAAGAACTGCTTTACACATTTTTCCTACCAAAATACATGTGACCTTGACCCAAGGTCAAGGTCATCCAAGGTCATGCAACACAAAGCTGTTAATTCAAGACATAGGAAGTACAATGGTAATTGTTGGCTCTTTCTACCATGAGATATGGTCACTTTTAGTGGTTCACTACCTTATTTTGGTCACATTTCATAAGGGTCAAAGTGACCTTGACCTTGATCATATGTGACCAAATGTGTCTCATGATGAAAGCATAACATGTGCTCCACATAATTTTTAAGTTTGAAACAGTTATCTTCCATAGTTCAGGGTCAAGGTCACTTCAAAATATGTATACAATCCAACTTTGAAGAGCTCCTGTGACCTTGACCTTGAAGCAAGGTAAACCAAACTGGTATCAAAAGATGGGGCTTACTTTGCCCTATATATCATATATAGGTGAGGTATTCAATCTCAAAAACTTCAGAGAAAATGGGAAAAATGGGAAAAATAGCTGTTTTTTAGACAACATTTATGGCCCCTGCGTCCTTGACCTTGAAGCAAGGTCAAGATGCTATGTATGTTTTTGGGGGCCTTGTCATCATACACCATCTTGCCAAATTTGGTACTGATAGACTGAATAGTGTCCAAGAAATATCCAACGTTAAAGTTTTCCGGACGGCCGGCCGGCCGGACGGACGGACGGACGACTCGGGTGAGTACATAGACTCACTTTTGCTTCGCATGTGAGTCAAAAAATGGATGTCAGACAGATGGTTATTTGTTTTGTTGTTGTTGCATTGTTTATTACTTTGACTTAATCGCGTTCTGACTGTCTTTGAGTGAGTCTTTATGAGAGAGAAACACCCTAGAGAATTAAACACAACAGATTTCATTTCATTTCTTTCTCGGTTGAGGTGACTGATTGTGTGGTGATTTAATAATAAACAAGAGGCGAAGCCTTCAAGGCTCACGTAAGAAATAGACAAACAGCAACACAAACTCAATCACTCCGTCACACATACACACACACACACACACACACACACAGTAAGCATTGGTGACACTGTGCAAGAAAGCGAGACACTAGATCTAGATATGTCTGTCTGCATGTAGCCTATAGTAAAAAAGTACCACACTATGTACTATAGTATACTATAGTAAAAGTACTATGGTATACTATAGTTTACTATAGTACAAGTACTATGGTACATTGAATTGTACTATGGTATACTATAGTTTACTATAGTACAAGTACTATGGTACATTGAATTGTACTATGGTGTACCATAGTTTACTGTAGTACTAGTACTATAGTAAACTATAGTACAAAAAGTACCATAGTACAATACATTAGTGTGTACTATAGTACATTGTGGTACATGTACTATAGTAAACTATAGTACAGTTAAATGTACTATAGTATTTTGGTCACTTTTTTGCAAAAATGTACTCTAGTAAACTATAGTTTACTATAGTAAACTCTAGTTTACTAGAGTACATGTACTATAGTTTACTAGAGTAAAATGTAGTACAGCGTGGTATTTTGGTCATAGTACATTTGTACTATAGTACTTGTACTATAGTTTACTATAGTACAGCGTGGTACTTTTGGCATGGTAGATTTGTACTATAGTACTTTCACTATAGTTTACTATAGTACAGTGTGGTACTTTTGTTGCTGTATATTTTGTACTATAGTACTTTTACTGTAGTTTACTATAGTATACTGCAGTACTTTCTTGAAAAAGTACCATAGCCTTAAAAATTACACTGGATGTAAATGTGGCCCCAATTTTTGCTGAATCAATTGTGTTGTGTGAATTGAATGTGTGTGTGCACGATCAGGCCACTCGCTGCTGTCAATCTGTCACATTTGGTAGGAAAGTAAAGGTTCATCACATGTTTTAAATTTTATTTTCATTTTTCGGCAGAGCATTTATAGTCAAACTTATGTAAGAACATTTTAAAATATCCACTAACATGTAAAAGACAATTAAATAATAATTTTAAACAAGAAGGGCAAAGCCCATACGACTCACATGCTTTACACATTTTTCCTACCAAAATACATGTGACCTTGACCAGGTCATCCAAGGTCATGCAACACAAAGCTGTTAATTCAAGACATAGGAAGTACAATGGTGCTTATTGGCTCTTTCTACCATGAGATATGGTCACTTTTAGTGGTTCACTACCTTATTTTGGTCACATTTCATAAGGGTCAAAGTGACCTTGACCATGATCATATGTGACCGAATGTGTCTCATGATGAAAGCATAACATGTGCCCCACATAATTTTTAAGTTTGAAACAGTTATCTTCCATAGTTCAGGGTCAAGGTCACTTCAAAATATGTATACAATCCAACTTTGAAGAGCTCCTGTGACCTTGACCTTGAAGCAAGGTAAACCAAACTGGTATCAAAAGATGGGGCTTACTTTGCCCTATATATCATATATAGGTGAGGTATTGAATCTCAAAAACTTCAGAGAAAATGGGAAAAATATGAAAAATAGCTGTTTTTTAGGCAACATTTATGGCCCCTGCGACCTTGACCTTGAAGCAAGGTCAAGATGCTATGTATGTTTTTTGGGGCCTTGTCATCATACACCATCTTGCCAAATTTGGTACTGATAGACTGAATAGTGTCCAAGAAATATCCAACGTTAAAGTTTTCCGGACGGACGGACGGACGTCCGGACGGACGTCCGGACGGACGGACGGACGGACGGACGGACGGACGGACGGACGGACGGACGGACGGACGGACGGACGGACGGACGACTCGGGTGAGTACATAGACTCACTTTTGCTTCGCATGTGAGTCAAAAAGGTGACCTTGCACAGTGAGTAACCAAGCTGTAGATTTTTGGTAAATGTCCCAATGCAGAAACAGTTTTAATGCAATTTTTTATAACCCTGTTAACCAGAACAAGTAACAATAAAATGCACAAAACAGATTTATTATAGCACTCTTCTTTGTGGGAATTCACCTTTAGCACAACACATAATATTTTCCCAAAATTATCTCCCCTACAGCCAAGTTAAATTTCTATGATTAGCTTTGAAAGTGACCATGCCTACATCAGTACATGAAAACTCTGAACAATCAAAGGAGACAATGATTGTCCCTATTACTGACCAGAACTCTACCCCAATCTGAACTTGAATAATGCAAACTATCAAGCTGACTTGATGTCATCTAACCCTGCATGTGTGTGACCTTACACAGATAAAGTTATTGAGTTACTTTCTTTCTTTATTTGGTGTTTAACGTTGTTTTCCACCATTCAAGGTTATATCGCGACGGGGAAAGGGGGGAGATGGGATACAGCCACTTGTCAATTGTTTCTTGTTCACAAAAGCACTAATCAAAAATTTGCTCCAGGGGATTGCAACGTAGTACAATATATTACCTTACTGGGAGAATGCAAGTTTCCAGTACAATAATAATAATAATAATAATAATAATAATAATAAGAACATTTATATAGCGCTAAATCAAAAACTTTCGTTAAAAAGGCTTGCTCTAAGCGCTTGACATCTAAACTAAAACGTCATTCACACTCTTTACAATGATGTACAAGAACTTCATGTCACACTCTTTCATTCAGTATAGTACCATTCACACAGTTGTTATTCTGTACAAGACAATAAGTTAGTCTAACATTTAGAATGTTCATAAGATGAAAACGAGAGAAAACCAGACTGATTAAAACAACTGCTTAGTGCTAACAAAGCATGAATCTTAATGATAACGTAATACATGTTTAACTGTTAAGACCATAAAAAAACAAACAAACCTATATGCTAAAATAACTTCGAACTTTTAAGAATTTCTTAAAAGATACACAGCACAGCTAGATAAACACCAGAATGATAAAACAAAAGGCAACTCGTTAAAACTATTAAATGCATCAATGTCTAAAACACGAAAGACTCAAATATAAGATACACAATTCTCTAAAATTGTTTATTAAAACTGAAACCGACCTGCTCAAAGTAAACCATACCCACCCCCTCCCTACCCACCCCCAACCCTCCTCCTACACTAAATACTAATTATTTCTACTCTTAACTTCCCAACTACACGTTATCCATAAACTATGCACAGGAACATGTGTGTCAGCATTATGTGGCACCGACATGACTTGTGCATATCTAGCCTACAGCTAAGGGTTAAAGTTAAAGGACTACTGCAGTGAAAAATTATATTTATAATAATTTAAAACAAAAGACAAAAAATAACAAGCTGAATAGAGATGGAACCGTTACAGAACAGGATGGCAAAATGTTGCGACTTTAGGAGTTGTGTTTCTGGAAGAGGTGAGTTTTGAGTGATCGCTTGAATGACTGTACTGACTGAGGACTTAAAATTTCTTACATACTCAGTGATGTACATTTTTCTAGCAGCCTTTAGGACAATTGTCCTGAAGACTGAAAATCAATAGGACACGGTGTCCTGAGATTGCAATTTCAATAGGACAAAAACACGACTCGTAAAACCGCATTTAAAAAGATTTTTCAGTTTCCATTCCTCAGAGAAGGAACGTGATTTCTTGTCTTTCAACTCTTTGACTTGGGTTGTCTCTCTCGTGCTCGTTGACGTACTTGCAGTTGCACTTTCACCATCACTCTCCACTTCGACGAGTTCGTTCTCGGTTGACGTTGTTGTTGGTTCAGCTGAAGCCACAGTGGCTGGCGAACGCAGCATGGACATCAATGTCTGCTGATTTTTATCTGCTTTGAGCTTTTTTTTCGGACCCATGTCGTTTCTCTTTCGTTTTATTTTCGTTCGAACGCACAACGGTTTTTTTTCTGGATATTATGACGAAAAGTAATGCCTTGCGCATGTGCGAACATGCACGGGTGGTTCCCATTGGTTTAAACGATTTATTGCTGAGCCAATGAATGCACTCGAGGCACCATATGGGTTCGGTTTTCTTTTTTTCTTCTTGATCCAACTTGAGGATAAATTAATTCAAAGAATCAGATCCCATATGGTGCCTCGTTCACTCAACAAACTGGTCACACGTAGTGCATACTTTCGCTTGGCAAAACCGAAACCAGCTTTCCTCACGCAGTGTTTACTTTCGCTTGGCAAAACCGAAACAAGCTTTCCTCTTGAAAATTGAACAGTCCGCATGTCCGCTTCATTGTCAAAAACGATCGGACCCTTGACCACTTCTTCTGTAGGTTAATCGGACCTGTGTCCTGCTGGGGTTAAAGCTATAGGTCCTGGGGAAATTGGATCGGTCAGAGACCGGAGACCGACTAAAATGTACATCACTGCATACTGGACTAAAATCTTTACAAAAATTGACAATATTCTATACAAGAAACACTTAACAAGGGTAAAAGGATAAACAGAATCCGTTAGTCGCCTCTTACGACATGCTGGGGAGCATCGGGTAAATTCTTCCCCCTAACTCGCGGGGGGTTATTGAGTTACAACGATCTTGCTTCAAACACATTCAAAATAATACCATTTCTCTTGTTATTAATATTATTTTCTGTGAACTTAAAAGTTTATGAGGGTCAATTTGACATGGGTCACATCTAGAGGTCATCCAACTTCAATAGCCTGTAAATTTTTAGTATCAAAAATCTAGCTTTCAAAACATTTCAGAAAAATAAGAACACATGCTTTCGCAACACATCCTTGATATTTGTCAAAAATGTGGCTTTGAAAAAATGACAAATGTGGTCATGTTTTAAATTGATCAAACCATAGCAGTATGTTAACTTTTTAAAGTCTACCTTGAAAACCATCCAAGAAAACAACAATGTTCAATTCTGTCTACCCATTGTAAGTCAGCCTAATTATACTCCCCATCAGTGACATTCTCCTGACCTGGTGAGTCAAAACTCACTAAATGTCCAATGGAGATTTTTCAGCAGGCAACCAGAAAGTATATAGTGTGGCGTTATGTCCCTTTTTTTCCAAACAGGGTTATAATTATATGTGGCAATAATCACATGAAATGTTCTCTGTCCTCCACATCTGTTTGATTTGTGATTGGTGTCCAGATTATTTGCTACAGGCATCTGATTAAGTTTATTGTAGCTGCTGTCCGGTTCCCTTAGCCAGTGATATCTGCTTTCCTGTTCTGTAACTTGTATTCATGTTCGCGATGGCACCCGCTGAATAGTTTTGGTTGTTCTCCAATGGCATCTAGCTAGCTGCTTTGACGTCTGTAAGTGGTGTCAAGGTCCTTCACCATGCAGTCATCTGCTGGAAGTGAACAGGAGGCTCTCTTGCTTATGACATCCACACCAGAGCATGGAATGAAACCTGCAATGACACAGCAGTATGACTATGAGAAAGCATGCAGACTGAAGCAAAGAGGGCCAAACTTTAAGAGAATGATAATGAAAGCTAACTTAAAGTGCCGTGGCTTTTAGTGCATATATCTAACTTTTAAAACTTGTGTCTGTCTGTGTGTGTATTATGATGACTAAAGGCTCCGAAACAGCTGCACCACTGAGGCGGTGGTGGTGGTGGGGGTTTGAAACGTGCTGGTGCGTGTATGTTTGTGCTTGCGTGTGTGCAGGCATGAATGTCTTTGTCAGTATATCTGTCTGTGTGTGTGTGTGTGTGTGTGTGTGTGTGTGTGTGTGTGTGTGTGTGTGTGTGTGTGTGTGTGTGTGTGTGTGTGTGTGTGTGTGTGTGTGTGTGTGTGTGTGTGTGTGTGTGTGTGTGTGTGTGTGTGTGTGCGTGTGACAATTTATGAATACAATTAATGTATATACATCTGTACACACCCAAGAAGATAAGGCGCTCAGCAGGTCTGGACTCATGTTGATCCATTATGTCGGAAACAGGCAGAATTGGATCCTCCACCCGACAGTCACTGCTGCAGTGCTGCTCTCAGCTATAAGCAAGAGAAAGCAGTTTGAGTGTTTCATCGCATATAATTCCAGTGTTTGCATTCTCCATAGCGATTAGCTGAAACTATTTAGCTAAATATATTATCAGTGGAATACCAAAGGGGTGGCATATGTCATCCAAAATATAAGGCAATTTAAAGTGTGATTGACGGGACAGAAGCGTTTCAATGATACAAATAGAGAACACTACATAGCCTACTGTGTGTTACTGGGTTTACACAAGTAAAAGTGAATATTTGTCCTTCTTCTTCTTCGTTCATGGGCTTAGACTCCCACGTTCACTCATGTGGATTTTTACGTGTATGGCCATTCAGGCAGCATACGCCAATTTTGGGGGAGGCATGCTGGGTATTTTCGTGTTTCTATAACCCACCGACTCCCACATGGTTTACAGGATCTTTTCCGTGCGCACTTGGTCTTGTGCTTGCGTGTACACATGAAGGGGGTTAAGTCACTAGCAGGTCTGCACATAAGTTGACCTGGGAGATCGGAAAAATCTCCACACTTAACCCACCAGGCGGCAGCGACCGGGATTCGAACTCACGACCTCCCGATTATGAGGCCCACGTCTTACCACCACGCTACTGCGCCCGTCGTGAATATTTCAATATCTGAAAAGCAATAAGTGTAAATCTGGTGCCACACAGCAAGCCATGAAGTATTCTGTTTTAAATTCCTACGTACCAGAGAGATAACCCATGTAGTAACTAAACCATACACCCACATGTGGGAATATCATTGAGGTCATGGCAAGCTAGTCTGGCAGGGACCTTATATATTCCACTGCACATTATTACAAAGTCACAGATGCAAAGTCATTCTCGGAACACTTTTGGGCTTGTCATTTTCTCACGAGTGTTTTGAGAATGAAGTTTGTCTCGGAGATTTTGCATAAGCAGTGGAAAATGACATCCCTGTCAGACATGTTGTTTGAACCAACCTCATTTACATGATAGACAGCACGCCTGTGAAGAGATGGTTCATTTATCACATCATGACACATGGGTGGTATCTCTCAGGTAGGCAAAACAATATATATCTAAATGCACCAATTTACCTCAAGCACTCAGCAGGTCTGCACATATGTTGATCCATTAGGTCAAAAAACCACCAGAACTCGATATGTTGTCCTGAAGTCACAGATACAGTGGAACCCCCCAAGGATCCTGAAAAAATAATTAAAAATGAAGAGCCAACACTTGTACAAATTATCTGTCTTTGTACATACACAAATAAATCTGCTTGCACTATGCTGGCTTTAGGCATGTGTAATAAAATTATTTTGGGGGAGCTTCTCGATTCAACCGGGAACTTTTGTTGTTGTCAAAGCAATTTATGCCTCAAACATTCTCCCACTCTAAGACTGAACTATGCATTCAGTATGTGTTGATATCTGACTTAAACTCACAAAAATAACAAAGGCTAGTTTGTAAAAAGACACTGATTTGAAAAGAAAATTTAAATTCAATTACATATTATTATGTATTATATAATCTGTTCTGGGGCTTTTTTCCAGGTCTTTTAAAAAAGGATGTTCACAAACAATAACAAACACATTTTCAATCCAATGAATGTTTGCAGCACTGTCAGCCGGACAGAAATGACAGTATGTTGACAAAGCCGTGATAAAAACATAACCTGCAGTCCTACCTTAGCGCAAAGAAGTATGAATGGTCTCTGTGTACTCTACAATCTCTGACTGTGGCCCTATGTAAAGGTCGAAAAGAGCTGGCTGTGCTTGGCCATTAAGAAAAATTTCAGTTAATTCAGATTTGTACAAGGAGAGCATAAAAGCATATATTCACAGCATGTATGTCTTGTTATTGCTATAGGTCTATATATCTATGCCACAATGACACAGCAAATACGTACATTCATACAGACATATTCATTTACTCATATAATTTAAATTATATAGCACCACAGGAATATGTTAATATCAAAATCTAATATGAAATTTCCTACACACACCCATGAAGTTCAAGCCCTAAGCAGTTCTGCACACATGTTGATCCAGGAGGTCCAAACACACCCTGCACTTGTTGTCCAACAGTCACTGCTCCAGTGAAACCCTCCATTTAGGACCCTGAAAGATATAACAAGTTCCATAAAGTGATACAAAACTCTTTGTTGTTGTCCTTATCTGCCGAAGGAGCACCTCCTGTCGCTTCACAGCATCTGTAACACAAGAAAGGACTGAGTATCCAGCCAGAAATTTCATGACTGTATTTTTATAATGATGATCAACAAAACTTTTCAGGGGCTTTTAAAATGATATGACAAATATAAAGTCAGATGCATTTCACCCATTGTTATACTTAAACATAGAACTAAGGCTTGCTCATACAGAGGAACTCCCCTTGTTAGACCTCAAAATATCTGAGAAAAATAGGCCTTAAAAAGGACCCCTGGGTGTCTTAAAAAGGCCGTTGATTGATGATTCACAAAGGTTATTCACAGAAAATATGAAAAAAGCAAGGTCCTAAAAGGGAGTGTGTCTTTAAGTGTGTGTGTCTGTCTGTGCATCACAATTAAGGGCTAAACAAAAACAAACACACACCCAAGAAAAGCAAAATTTGTTTGAAAATTTGATTAAACTCCAAGACAGTGAATCAAACAAGAAATGTCCATCACTTATTCAGACGCAGTTTATATTTGAATGTATGTGTGTGTGTTGCAAACATTACACAAAAGTGGATCATAAATACCAAATTCAGCTATGCTAGTACCGTATTGCAAATTACATTAAATTTGAAATGAAATTTTATAATTTGTTGTTAATAATTTACTTACTGGTTAAAGAGTACAACTTTTCACAATTTCAGCACAGAGAATGGAATCCTTGGTGTCTGCTTCCTTTTCTATCTGAATGACTCATTGGTACAGCCATCTGTCATCACCCTGCCGACTGTTTTTTTGACCTGGAGTCCAGAAGCTTCCCCACCAACTCAGGCAGTTTTGTTTTTCACTAAAAGCAAAAGAATAAAGGTCAAATAGATTTGCACAAAGGAATAAAAAGAGGTTTTCTAGTAATCCAAATAAAGCATGCAGAAATAAAAACACAAAAAGTAACATCAAACAGTTTTGCCTCTTGTGCCCCCAAGACACTGGAATAATTACAGGCCACCAGATAGGCCGTCCATCACTGAAAGTGAACAGAAAAACTTGATGTTTAAATATGTGTGTGTGTGTGTCAGTGTGTGTGTGTGTGTGTGTGTGTGTGTTATACAAGTGGTACAGGTAATTTAAGACAAGAGTTTAAAATGTCACTTACTTGTTGTCCCTGTCAGTGTAAACTTTCAGCACAAAGAAGAATGGAAACATTGGTGTTTTTGTCGGTTCCGTTCCAACTGAATGATTTGGTACAGCCATGCCATCAAGTTGATCAACCAGCTCACTGTTCCTGTTACCAGTTCAACCTCTTTTCCACATTGCCGACAGATTTTTAATCTGAAAAAGTCATGTATACATGTTTTCAAAATGGGAATTTACAAGTAAACAGTTAACGAAATAGTCCGCTTCTGTCACGTACTCCCCACGAACACCACCATGTGGGGCAGCCAGATCCAGATAGAATCAACAAACAAGTAAAACTCAAAGTAAAAACATCAAACTCAAACTCAAAGAGAAAAAAACCAACCAGACGGCCCAATGGTCACTGTAATTGTATCAGATTCAGATTCTCACAATGGTATAAACTTTGCAAATCTCAAAAATAGTCGGATACGGGTAGTGACAATGATAGTGAAAAAGAGTTGTGGGAGCTGTAAAGAATAATTTATATACGTACTCCTCACTCGATAGTCGATGACTTGGCAGTTACAGTTGCAAATCACTCGATAACTCCTGAGCGAATCTGGATACGATTACGTGGAAAACTCTTGAAGGCTTACTTCTCAGTCCAGATCCATCTTCTGCTCTCCGAATTATGGTTACACTCTCTTGGTGGGTTCCTTTCGTGATGTTGTAGCCCGCTTTTTTCCAATCTCCCAGGTGCAAACTCTTTCTTGTGAGCGTTGAAAATCAGTTACTAGTGCTGTCCCTTGATTTACTTCGGAGTGGTCTCCTCTTCGATTTTTAAGGGACATAACTCTCGCACAGCGAACCCTTTCTTCGTATCGAAAGTAGCCGGCTCAGTTTGTTTTTGTTTTTGTTTGGTCTTGTGTTTGATGACTTTGCTAGTCCAATATTTTATGTATATACTCAACCAAAACTTAAATGTTTTTACTAGTTATTTAATTTTATGAGTTACAGTTCCTTTTAGGTACTGCTCTGTTCATTTTAGCATGTGCATAGATATGCAACGCACACGTGACAAGTGTGTGTGTGTGTGTGTGTGTGTGTGTGTGTGAGTTTACGCAGTATGTGTGTGTATGGGGGATGTGTGTGTGGGGGGGATGTGGGGGTATATGTGTGTGTGTGTGTGTGTGTGTGTGTGTGTGTGTGTGTGTGTGTCTGTGTGTTTCGGTAAGCGAATGTCAGCGGGTTTGTGTGTGTGCATGCGTGTGGGCGTGAGTGCGGCATGTGCGTGTGCGTGTGCGTGTGTGCAGTCTTTTGCTTACGTTTACAATTATTCTCTGTATATGTTCCAAGGCAGGGCCGGACTAGGCAAAGAGGAGAGAGGGGGGGGGGGGGTTGCCAGTGGTGGTCCAGGGGATGTTCTCCCTGCATGGCGGGGTCAAGGGGCAGAGCCCCTTGTGGGGGTCAGGGGGCAAAGCCCCCTGAAGCTGATGGGTAGGTCATATTCTGAGATAGGAAAATGGTCGCTCCTTGCATGAAACGGCATAAAATAAACAATAATAAAAAATGTTTTAAATAAGTGAGGTACATGTTTAGGCTAGGGGGGGGGTGCGCAACCCCCATACCCCCCCCCCCCCCCCCCCGGTAGTCCGGCCCTGCAAGGACAGGTTGGAAGATGAGGCTAAGCCTAAAACCTTTATCCTGACGTAATAAAGTTAATTATGATCTCTCTCTCTCTCTCTCTCTCTCTCTCTCTCTCTCTCTCTCTCTCTCTGTTAAGCATTCGATGTGTACATATTCCATAACCTTTTTTTTTAATCTCATATCAGTGTCTGTGTGTGTGTGTGTGTGTGTGTGTGTGTGTGTGTGTGTGTGTGTGTGTGTGCATGTGTATTTGTGAATGTCCGTGTATATGATGTGATTAGAATAGGGGTGCCTCTCTGCATGGGTGAAAAAACACTTGTTTGTAATGCTTGTATGCCACAACGCTCTCTCTGTCTCTCTCTGTCTCTCTCTGTCTCTCTCTGTCTCTCTCTCTGTCTCTCTCTCTCTCTTTCTCTCTCTCTCTCAAATTATTTAAAATGAAACAATATTGTACACACAGCAAAATTCAGTCAACTTCAGGTCAAACCAAGAACTTTGCACTTGATCCTACATGAAGAATTATTTTGGCAAACGTTAAATTTAACATAAAAAAGGTATTGTTTCAAAATTTCACTGCAGACCATTTTACTAAGCGTTTCGGGCGGGCGGGAAATAGCTCAGTCGGTAGCGGCGCTGTCTTCAAAACCAGTTGTCGCAATCGGCGTGGGTTCGATCCCCACGTTCGGCGAGGGATTTATTTCCCAGAGTCAACATCGTGCAGACTCTCCTCGGTGGCCGCATGCACACGATAAAGAACCCAAGTTCACAGCGAAAGTCTCAGGGCTCGGAAACATGAATACACGCATGCAGGAAACAAAATGTGTGGGTATCGCCGTATACTGTATGGCAGCTCGCTTTCCCCATGGAGAAAGCAGCCCGAATTTCCATGAGGGCAACCTCACAGGACTATATAAAATCTTATCCTTATCGTATCCTTATCCTTTAACTTTTAAAGCAATTGTTAAATTCTCTTTTGAAAACTTTTTTGTGAGAAGCGTTCCCAGCTAACGTTAATGAAAAATTAATTTCACATTTGATGCTAACTGTTTACAAAAAACTAACTTATGTACATCTGACGTTACAAAAGTCCTTTCTCCTAAGTGAATATGTGCGTTCCCACGTGTTTGTGTGTGTGCACGTGCGAGCGTGTGTGTGACTGTGTGTGTGTGTGTGTGTGTGTGTGTGTGTGTGTGTATGTGTATGTGTGACGGTGTGTGTGTGGTGTGTGAGCACAAAGTATTCCTACGTGTATTTTGCAAATGCACAGTTAACAAGTTTGAAAATATCTCATGTCATCTCCAACAAACGGCTTAATTCACACACACGCACGCACAAAACATAATGAATCTTATATGTATGACTACCTTGTAAAAACACACACAACACGTTTACATGCACAACTGGTGATATAAAACACAATTTTAAAAAACAATGTTTTTTAATCAAATTAAAAAAAAAAGTTATGCTTAGCTGATAAGTTATATCAATAAAACAATAAAAATAAAAACACAAAATGCATGTATACTATTACTACTATACTGTACCGCAGTACTATGTACTGTAGTACTATAGTACAAAGTACCACAGTGTACCATAGTACAAAGTACTTCGTACCATGGTACTACTGTAGTACAAGGTACAGCACAAAAAAGTACCATAGTACAAAGTACTAGGTACTATAGTACTACTCTAGTACTGTAGTACATGGTACATTCAATAAAAAGTACCATAGTACAAAGTACTAGGTACTATAGTACTACTGTAGTACATGGTACATTCACTCAAAAGTACCATAGTACAAAGTACAAAGTACTCTACTGTACCACAAAGTACTATAGTACATGGTACATTTACTACACAGTACTATAGTACAAAGTACCATGTACTACAGTATGTACTATAGTACATGGTACATTTACTATAGTTTACTATAGTACAGGGTACATTTACTATAGTTTACTATAGTATACTATAGTACATCGTGTGGTACTTTTTCAGCTGGGTACTTACAGGGACACGACTAAGAGTAATACCTAATATTCTGGACTCGCAACGAAATATACAAACACATGACAATGAACAACGTTTCGACCTAATGGTCTTCAACAGGTTTAAAAAAAAAATGAAAACAACAATACAAATATCAAAACGACTTATATCAGAGAAGATGATGTCCTCCAAGCGCAAAAGAAGGAAGAAGGGAGATAAATCAAAAAGAAAAATGAGCAATGAAAAATGAAACCAAAACGAAACAAATCAGAATGATAACGCTTGAAGGGCCTGAAGTTGAAAGAGAGAGAGAGAGAGAGAGAGAGAGAGAGAGAGAGAGAGAGAGAGAGAGAGAGAGAGAGAGTGTCAACAATATCTGCGACACGACTGCCAACTAGTCTCGGCCCGCTCAAAGTAACAATGACCGAGACTTTCAGTAATTCCTTCGCGTGACGTCTAACCCTCTTACGCCATAATGTGACGTCTTCAAATGACGAAATGTTAAAGTTTCTACCACAGACATACACACGCACGCACATACGTGCGTGTGACGTCTTCAAATGACGAAATGTTAGAGTTTCTACCACAGACATACACACGCACGCACATACTACGCACGCACGCACGCACGCACAGACAGACAAAGTTACGATCGCATAGGCTACACTTACGTGAGCCAAAAAAACAATATAGTTCTTGTTTATAAACCTTGCTGCACGCACATGTGCAAAAAGACAACTGAATTTTGAAGGTGCAGAGAAAGCAGTGAGGCTCCCAGCATGCAACGTTTGCCTTCAAATAAAGTACGCGCACACTTAGTCAAAAACACAAACAAAACTGTTTCCTGTACTTCAGCGGATCAAATTACCAGCTGACACTGTTGGATATTAATGAGAGAACGCCCCCAAAATCCTGTCCCTCCCTAAATCATTTCCTTAGTGGATTCCCTCCACCTCTCTTTTTCTTCCTCGACCGCTCAGTCACTCGTACAATCACTTTTTTTTTCTTTTCTTTTTTTGCTAGTGTGAAACATTAATGTGAATCTCTGTCTATCTGTCTCGGATAGTTTCTCTGTCTTTCTTCTTGTCTGTCTCTGTATAAGCCTCTCCCCTCCTCATTCTCCCTGCCCCCCCCCCCCCCCCCCTTTCTCCATGTCTCATTCCGAGTCTGTCCGTCCCTCTCTGTCTCTCCTCCGTCTCTCACCACTCCCACCCCACCCCACACACACACACCCCGTCTATCTCTCTCTATCTCTCTTTCTCTCTATCTCTCTCTATAGAATATATATATATATCTCTCTCTCTCTCTCCTTCTCTCTCTCTCCCTCTCTCTCTCTCTCTCTCTCTCTCTCTCTCTCTCTCTCTCTCTCTCTCTCTCTCTCTCTCTCTCTCATTCTATTTTAGCTCCCCCGCCGATTTCTTTCTCTCATTCACCCCCCTCCCCGAACTCCCTCTCTGTCCACATGGATTAAGTTCCGCTTCCACTAATTACCCCCACAGTGTAATCCTCTTGTTGTGATTACTTATTAAACGATTGACGGCGTGTATCCTCCCTCAACCTGTAGCGATTAACAAGGTCGTTCTAAGCTAAAGTACATGAGAGTTTGAAAGAAGGAAGATTTGAATATGCAACATTTGGACTAGAGTAAACAGTCAAAACAAAAACAAAAAAAGTTTCTTCCAAGGTCTGAGCTTTCCCAATTGCTGATCGCGCCGTCACCAAAGGTGGGTGTATTGTCTTCGCCCAAACTGATTATATGTAAGTTTTGTCATCAACTTTATTCACTCTTTACTCAAAATACGAACGATTCAGGCGGTTGAAATGTCATTCCTTCTGATTTTTGACATGATGCTTTGACTGTTAGTACGCGCGGGCTTGCGTGCGAGTGTGTGCTGTATATGCTTGTGTCTGGGCTTATGTGTGGGCGTATGTGTGTGCGTGTGTGTGTGTGTGTGCTGCGTCAGCGGTGTGTGTGTCAGTGTGTGTGTGTATTGCCGCTCAGCTTGTCATAACTCATAACTCATAACATTTTATTGATCCAACAAAGGAAATTAATTTAGTCATCAGCACATATAGGTCATTAATTAATAACTATAAAAGAATAAAAGAAGAAAATTCATAAAACCCATGATATAAAAATACCCTTTGTCTGTCTATCTGCTCCTTTATCTTTCTGTCCATTATTCAGCCGGTCTGTGTGCCTGCTTGCATATATGCCTGTCTGTAGATGTGTCTAGCTGTTCCTCATTGTGTCAAGATGTGAGTGTTGCCCGATTTTGTCCAACCATTTCACTCTGTCCACTCATTTCACTCTGTCCACTCATTTCACTCTGTCCACTCATTTCACTCTGTCCACTCATTTCACTCTGTCCACTCATTTCACTCTGTCCATTCATTTCGCTCTGTCCACTCATTTCACTCTGTCCACTCATTTCACTCTGTCCACTCATTTCACTCTGTCCAATCATTTCACTCTGTCCACTAATTTCACTCTGTCCACTCATTTCACTCTGTCCGCTCATTTCACTCTGTCCGCTCATTTCACTCTGTCCACTCATTTCACTCTGTCCACTCATTTCACTCTGTCCACTCATTTCACTCTGTCCGCTCATTTCACTCTGTCCGCTCATTTCACTCTGTCCACTCATTTCACTCTGTCCGCTCATTTCACTCTGTCCGCTCATTTCACTCTGTCCACTCATTTCACTCTGTCCACTCATTTCACTCTGTCCACTCATTTCACGCTGTCCACTCATTTCACGCTGTCCACTCATTTCACTCTGTCCACTCATTTCACTCTGTCCGCTCATTTCACTCTGTCCACTCATTTCACTCTGTCCAATCATTTCACTCTGTCCACTCATTTCACTCTGTCCACTCATTTCACGCTGTCCACTCATTTCACTCTGTCCAATCATTTCACTCTGTCCACTCATTTCACTTCTGCCACTCTAGACACCTAGATTGTCATCGACTGACCACTGTGTGTCCTCTCGTCATCCCCGGGCAATGAACCCATTAGGTATGCAAGATCGTTCGCATAGACTAAGAAGATCGAATTTGCAATATATAAATCAATCTCAATCTGACGTGAGTTCATGCGTAACCGTTTTGAGACATTTACACATACAAACACACACACACACACACACACACACACACACACACACACACACACACACACACACACACACACACACACACACACACACACACACTTACTCGCAAACATACACACACGCTTGTTCTCTAGACAAGAAACACTGTGACCAACAACCAACCTAGTTACGACATTGGCAAGACTGAGTACTGCCACAAGGGAAACAGCCTTTGTTGTGACCTAGCAATAAAGCTGATTGCCTCCCCTGGAGAACTTATTTTCTCTCGGTTTGTGCCTGTTAGTTTTTGCTTGTATGTTATTATTTATTTCTGATTTTGTTTTAAATCAGTAAATATCTTTGGCAGTCAGGGAATTTTGATCTTCACAATTAACAGGCTGAAAAATGTTGTTTCAGGTTCGCTGAACTTTCTTGGCAACAAGCGGTTATCTTTACTTTGGGCATAAATATCATGTAAGTCAACAACCATGCACGTATCTATGTAGTTTTCAATTCAGGAAGTAATAAAAACGACATTGAAACCACTTTTGCTTCTGTTGTTCACATGCCCCCCGGGGGGGGGGGGGGGGTGGGGGGGAGTACATTATAGAGTACAATGTTGAGTTTCTGTTAATTCTAGATGAATCAGATTAGATAAGTTCAAACCTTATTACAATGCACGAGCCAGGTCCATTTTGATCGCGAAAGATAAAACGTAACCTCTGTTTGATAAAACCGACTTACTGCGAACGACGCAGGCAGAGATGAAATTAAGTCGAGAACTATAGCCAATGATGAATGGAAAAGATAAAATTGAATCAAGAATTGAAGAAATATTAATGCGATTGATGAAGCCGATTTATGACAAAAGATGTAGGTAAGACATAAAACTAAGTCGAGAATTTGCCAAATGTAATCATGATTGATGAAGCCAACTTATCTCAAAAATGAAATTTGAATTAAATGCCTCTTTGATCGAGAACGATGCTACGTTGCAACGATTGGCGTTCACACGTGAATCGGTTTGCATGTGATGTGAGTCTACACGTCTAGTTAAGCTTAGATGTTTGTCCAGAATAGACGACTGATGTGTAATGTTCACAAACTGTGAGTAGTTGACGGTATTAGATGCAGCAAGCAACATAACTAAGGTAGTTTAATTCTCTGTTTGCTTCGCTAGGCCGCACAGGTATGAACTGTTATTGGTTTGTTGTTGTTGTTGTTGTTGTTGTTGTTGTTGTTGTTGTTGTTGTTGTTGTTGTTGTTGTTGTTGTTGTTGTTGTTTGAAATGTCCAGTTAGTTACAAGATCGTGCGATATTTCCGTGCATGTGTTGAAGTTGTTTGGTGGTGGTAGTGGTGGTATCCGTACATCGGAATGTTTGTGTGAGCGTGTGTTTGTGAAGAGAGACAGAGTGCGGGAGAGAAAGTGTGTTTGTGGAGAGAGACAGAGTTCGGGAGAGAAAGTGTGTTTATGGAGAGAGACAGAGTTCGGGAGAGAAAGTGTGTTTGTGGAGAGAGACAGAGTGCGGGAGAGAAAGTGTGTTTGTGGAGAGAGACAGAGTGCGGGAGAGAAAGTGTGTTTATGGAGAGAGACAGAGTGCGGGAGAGAAAGTGTGTTTGTGGAGAGTGACAGAGTGCGGGAGAGAAAGTGTGTTTGTGGAGAGTGACAGAGTGCTGGAGAGAAAGTGTGTTTATGGAGAGAGACAGAGTGCGGGAGAGAAAGTGTGTTTGTGGAGAGTGACAGAGTGCGGGAGAGAAAGTGTGTTTGTGGAGAGAGACAGAGTGCGGGAGAGAAAGTGTGTTTGTGGAGAGAGACAGAGTGCGGGAGAGAAAGTGTGTTTGCGGAGACAGACAGAGTTCGGGAGAGAAAGTGTGTTTGTGGAGAGAGACAGAGTGCGGGAGAGAAAGTGTGTTTGCGGAGAGAGACAGAGTTCGGGAGAGAAAGTGTGTTTGTGGAGAGTAACAGAGTGCGGGAGAGAAAGTGTGTTTGTGGAGAGTGACAGAGTGCGGGAGAGAAAGTGTGCTTGTGGAGAGAGACAGAGCGCGGGAGAGAAAGTGTGTTTGTGGAGAGAGACAGAGTGCGGGAGAGAAAGTGTGTTTGTGGAGAGAGACAGAGCGCGGGAGAGAAAGTGTGTTTGTGGAGAGAGACAGAGTGCGGGAGAGAAAGTGTGTTTGTGGAGAGAGACAGAGTGCGGGAGAGAAAGTGTGTTTGTGGAGAGAGACAGAGCGCGGGAGAGAAAGTGTGTTTGTGGAGAGAGACAGAGTGCGGGAGAGAAAGTGTGTTTGTGGAGAGTGACAGAGTGCGGGAGAGAAAGTGTGTTTGTGGAGAGAGACAGAGTGCGGGAGAGAAAGTGTGTTTGTGGAGAGAGACAGAGTGCGGGAGAGAAAGTGTGTTTGTGGAGAGAGACAGAGTGCGGGAGAGAAAGTGTGTTTGTGGAGAGAGACAGAGTACGGGATCGGAGAGAAAGTGTGTTAGTGGAGAGAGACAGAGTGCGGGAGGGCGGGGATGTAGCTCAGTCGGTAGCGCGCTGGATTTGTATCCAGTTGGCCGCTGTCAGCATGAGTTCGTCCCCACGTTCGGCGAGAGATTTATTTCTCAGAGTCAACTTTGTGTGCAGACTCTCCTCGGTGTCCGAACACCCCCGTGTGTACACGCAAGCACAAGACCAAGTGCGCACGAAAAAGATCCTGTAATCCATGTCAGAGTTCGGTGGGTTATAGAAACACGAAAATACCCAGCATGCTTCCTCCGAAAGCGGCGTATGGCTGCCTAAATGGCGGGGTAAAAACGGTCATACACGTAAAAGCCGTGGGAGTTTCAGCCCATGAACGAACAAAACCAAAACAAAGAGTGCGGGAGAGAAAGTGAGTTTGTGGAGAGAGACAGAGTGCGGGAGAGAAAGTGTGTTTGTGGAGAGAGACAGAGTGCGGGAGAGAAAGTGTGTTTGTGGAGAGTGACAGAGTGCGGGAGAGAAAGTGTGTTTGTGGAGAGAGACAGAGTGCGGGAGAGAAAGTGTGTTTGTGGAGAGAGACAGAGTGCGGGAGAGAAAGTGTTTTCGTGGAGAGTGACAGAGTGCGGGAGAGAAAGTGTGTTTGTGGAGAGAGACAGAGTGCGGGAGAGAAAGTGTGTTTGTGGAGAGACTTGCGGGAGAGAAAGTGTGTTTGTGGAGAGAGACAGAGTGCGGGAGAGAAAGTGTGTTTGTGGAGAGAGACAGAGTGCGGGAGAGAACGGTGTGTTTGTGGAGAGAGACAGAGTGCGAGAGAGAAAGTGTGTTTGTGGAGAGAGACAGAGTGCGGGAGAGAAAGTGTGTTTGTGGAGAGAGACAGAGTGCGGGAGAGAAAGTGTGTTTGTGGAGAGAGAGACAGAGTGCGGGAGAGAAAGTGTGTTTGTGGAGTGACAGAGTGCGGGAGAGAAAGTGTGTTTGTGGAGAGAGACAGAGTGCGGGAGAGAAAGTGTGTTTGTGGAGAGAGACAGAGTGCGGGAGAGAAAGTGTTTTCGTGGAGAGTGACAGAGTGCGGGAGAGAAAGTGTGTTTGTGGAGAGAGACAGAGTGCGGGAGAGAAAGTGTGTTTGTGGAGAGACTTGCGGGAGAGAAAGTGTGTTTGTGGAGAGAGACAGAGTGCGGGAGAGAACGGTGTGTTTGTGGAGAGAGACAGAGTGCGGGAGAGAACGGTGTGTTTGTGGAGAGAGACAGAGTGCGGGAGAGAAAGTGTGTTTGTGGAGAGAGACAGAGTGCGGGAGAGAAAGTGTGTTTGTGGAGAGAGACAGAGTGCGGGAGAGAAAGTGTGTTTGTGGAGAGAGAGACAGAGTGCGGGAGAGAAAGTGTGTTTGTGGAGAGAGAGACAGAGTGCGGGAGAGAAAGTGTGTTTGGTTGCCTATTGTGTGTCTTTGTAAAATGAGTGAGGAACTTCACGAGTCTGTTGTTTTTATTTATTCAAACAGAGACATCTTGGCCGGAAAGATACAAAAATGTCACTTTCGCCGCAAGGCCCGGATCCTACACAGCAAGCTATGTCCTCCATGTTTCTGATTACCCTTCTACAGACCGTGCTATCGCACCCCATGCGGGCCTCTTACAACGGCCCCGTTCTTGGATGTGAGTTTTTCCTTCATTTCCAATTCTTGATTCCTTCATTTCCTTAAAGTTAAAGGAACCGTCATTCTTGTGAAAACAGTTAGGCTCACAAAATCAGATTTAATTTCATTTACTTTCTTGTCCCAATGCTGGGAAATTTGGGTCGCTTAATTCCTCCCAGTGGAAAGCTAGCAGCAACAAGAGTCGCGCCGCTACCCAGGTGTGTGTGTGTGTGTGTGTGTGTGTGTGTGTTTGAGTGTAATCAGCCACCTGCACTTATGGAGGAATGACCCGAGATGGAGGGGGTGGGATCATTCTGATCATCATCGCTCCACGCTATCGCTTTAGTCCCTCTGACCAGACGCCAAAGTCCTACGCGAATCTATCAAAACAGGAATACAGAGTTATCTCCCATATGTTGTTCGCCAGCAGTGTTCGCGAGACGAAAATGATTGCAGATTGGCCGACTTCGACAGTGATCTCCGTTCTGTTCTTCACAGTTATGATAAAGACATCGTTCTAAGGTCAAAACTAGTCGAAATTTTGGAACTGCTGCCGGAAGGAGACCGTAATATATGGTTGCATCACTGTCAACAAATCGTCTGCTCCAGCGAGCGCCGAAACCAAACGGCTGATTATCACGTGACACTTTTGCCATAGTTTAGAGTTGTTTGCACAGTAAATACAGCCGCGAAAAATAGCTCGCTTGAAACTTTCTTACATATCAATTCCTTTGTAATTTAAAAATTACACAACACCATGAAAAATCATTATCGACGATCGCGAATCTGCTTACATCCATAACACATTACGAAAAGATCTAAATATGTTAAAAAAAAAATCGATTTCCTCGCTAGACAAGGAAAACCAAGGCATCCTGTCAGGGATAGAATGAGCCGAACTCATTTTGACCCGAGTTCAGGATGGGGGTGGGATATGGATACCGTCTCTGAGTCTGCCCATAAAGTTGACCTGTGTCCGTCCCTGCCGGGATTCGAACCTGTGAACCTTAGGATCACAAGTCTAGTGCTCCATTAACTGGGCTACACGGCCCCCAGGCTTTTACATTGGGTGAAAACGGCCCTCTACTTGGCCACATACCAAAACTCAGCTGCTTCCTATGGAGAGTGGGATTTACTTGATTAATCGAATTGATTTCTGTGGGCGGGGATGTAGCTCAGTCGGTAGCGCGCTGGATTTGTATCCAGTTGGCCGCTGTCAGCGTGAGTTCGTCCCCACGTTCGGCGAGAGATTTATTTCTCAGAGTCAACTTTGTGTGCAGACTCTCCTCGGTGTCCGAACACCCCCGTGTGTACACGCAAGCACAAGACCAAGTGCGCACGAAAAAGACCCTTTAATCCATGTCAGAGTTCGGTGGGTTATAGAAACACGAAAATACCCAGCATGCTTCCTCCGAAAACGGCGTATGGCTGCCTAAATGGCGGGGTAAAAAACGGTCATACACGTAAAATTCCACTCGTGCAAAAAACACGAGTGTACGTGGGAGTTTCAGCCCACGAACGCAGAAGAAGAAGAAGAAGAAGAAGATTTCACAGGTTGCCACGAGCGTCCAATATTAATTGATGAATTCATGAAACCTGATGTTTCCACTAGTTTCCTCACTGCACAGAAAGCAGCCAGGCCGTTGATTGTCGGTATGTGTCCAAGTGGAGGGAGTGTCTTCTTCTCTGTAAAAGCCTGGCCTGATCTGAGATCCTGAGTCAAATCGTTGACACGGGAAAGACTGTGCCTTGAACGACATGACAAAAAAGTACAAGTGAAAAATGATTACTCTCTGAGAGACAAATTGAAAAATGTAGAAAAACTACACATTATAGAAACTTACAAGATCATTAACGAAGTAAAAATAAAAATAAAAATCCACGATTCGTCACTGTGGTTCCTGGGTCGTGTACGACTGCGATCCTCACTACATTGTCTTTATTTCTGGCACTGTTTCGGCAGTTTTTACATTCAGTCAAGTTTTGACGAAATGTTTTAACATAGAGGGGGGAATCGAGACGAGGGTCGTGGTGTATGTGTGTGTGTGTGTGTGTGTGTGTGTGTGTGTGTGTGTGTGTGTGTGTGTGTGTGTGTGTGTGTGTGTGTGTGTGTGTGTGTGTGTGTGTGTGTGTGTATGTGTGTGTGTGTGTGTGTGTGTGTGTCTGTGTGTGTGCGTGTGTGTGTGTAGAGTGATTCAGAGTAAACTACTGGACCGATCTTTATGACATTTTTCATGAGAGTTCCTGGGTATGATATCCCCAGACGGTTTTTTCTTTTTTTCGATAAATGTCTTTGATGACGTCATATCCGGAATTTTGTAAAAGTTGAGGCGGCACTGTCACACCCTCATTTTGGCCAAGCAATCTTCGACGAAGGCCGGACTTTGGTATTGCATTTCAGCTTGGAGGCTTAAAAATTAATTAATGACTTTGGTCATTAAAAATCGAAAAATTGTAATTAAAATTATTTTTTATAAAACGTTCCAAAATTACGTTTATCGTATTCTGCATCATTTTCTGATTCTAAAAACATATAAATATGTTATATTCGGATTAAAAACAAGCTCTGAAAATTAAAAATATAACAATTATGATTAAAATTAAATTTCCGAAATCGATTTAAAAACAATTTCATCTTATTCCTTGTCCGTTCCTGATTCCAAAAACATATAGAGATGATATGTTTGGATTAAAAACACGTTCAGAGAGTTAAAAAGAATAGAGGTATAGAAAAGCGTGCTCTCCTCCTCAGCGCAACCGCTACCACGCTTTTCTGGATTGTTAATTTCACTGCCTTTGCCACGAACGGTGGACAGACGATGCTACGAGTGTACGGTCTTGCGGAAAAAATGCAATGCGTTCAGTTTCATTCTGTGAGGTCGACTGAGCTTGACTAAAATAATGTTGTATTTTCGCCTTACGCGACTTGTTCCTTATGAGTTCGTGTAAGCCTCAAACACTTTTAGACCTTCGTACAAGCCCCGTCTCAACCCGTTAACGACGACAAACAAGCAGATGACCAGTGATTTCATCTGAGAGACACAGTACGGATAGTCAGTGTGGATCGTGTACAACCTTTTTGGGATAGACGATGTCCGAACACCTCCCCGTGTACACTACATTGGGGTGTGCACGTTAAAGATCCCACGATTGACAAAAGGGTCTTTCCTGGCAAAATTGCTCAGGCACAGTTAATAATTGTCTACCTGTACCCGTGTGACAGGGAATAATAGGCCGTGAAAGGTAAATATGCACCGAAATGGCTGCAATCTACTGGCCGTATAACATTTCATCTCACACGGCATCATTGCAGAGCGCCTAGAACTGTACCCACGGAATATGCGCGATATAATTAGCCTCATATTGATTGATATTGATTGATTGATTGATTGATTGATGTTCGAAAACTGTGTCGGGTTTGTATGGGTTGTGAAAGCTTTTAGTGAGGCAAACAATCCACACGTGCTCCTTGTCCACGTGTTTCAGATACACCCCTCGATAGTGATAAGCCCGTAGATTGTTTGTCTCACTAAAAGCAAGGGCATTCACTCTTTCACAGCCCATGCAAACCCGACAGAATTATTTCCGGAATGTGTCTGTTTACCAAGGAATTGTATGATGTTTTATTACATTTAGTCAAGTTATGACTAAATGTTTTAACATCGAGGGGGGAATCGAGACGAGGGTCGTGGTGTATGTGCGTGTGTCTGTGTGTGTGTGTGTGTGTGTGTGTGTGTGTGTGTGTGTGTGTGTGTGTGTGTGTGTGTAGAGCGATTCAGACTAAACTACTGGACAGATCTTTATGAAATTTGACATGAGAGTTCCTGGGTATGAAATCCCCGAACGTTTTTTTCATTTTTTTGATAAATGTCTTTGATGACGTCATATCCGGCTTTTCGTGAAAGTTGAGGCGGCACTGTCACGCCCACATTTTTCAACCAAATTGGTTGAAATTTTGGTCAAGTAATCTTCGACGAAGCCCGGACTTCGGTATTGCATTTCAGCTTGGTGGCTTAAAAATTAATTAATGACTTTGGTCATTAAAAATCTGAAAATTGTAAAAAAAAATAAAAATTTATAAAACGATCCAAATTTACGTTTATCTTATTCTCCATCATTTGCTGATTCCAAAAACATATAAATATGTTATATTCGGATTAAAAACAAGCTCTGAAAATTAAATATATAAAAATTATTATCAAATTTTTTTTTCGAAATCAATTTAAAAACACTTTCATCTTATTCCTTGTCGGTTCCTGATTCCAAAAACATATAGATATGATATGTTTGGATTAAAAACACGCTCAGAAAGTTAAAACGAAGAGAGGTACAGAAAAGCGTGCTGTCCTTCTCAGCGCAACGAATACCCCGCTCTTTTTGTCAATTCCACGGGCACTGCCTTTGCCACGGGCGGTGGAGTGACGATGCTACGAGTATACGGTCTTGCTGCGTTGCGTTGCGTTCAGTTTCATTCTGTGAGTTCGACAGCTACTTGACTAAATGTTGTATTTTCGCTTTACGCGACTTGTCACTATTCGGATGGTGTGGGTAAAGTGGAAGGGTTTTGTGTTTTAATGAATGTTATGAATTAATTTCTACTGTAGATTGGTTACACACACTCTGATGAAAGTGTATCATTTTCTCGACGCCGCAGATCACGACAGGTGTCTGAGCACAGAAGAAGAATGCCTGAACGCAGCGTCTGCCGGCCACTACCCGGTGTGTGGCGACTGTACCCGGTTCCTCAAGTGTGACCCCCTGACCCTCAGCGCTGCCTTCACTGACTGTCCGGCCACCTTGCTGTACGACGCCACCCTGGGTGTATGCAACTACGCCTATAACGTGGACTGCAGGTGAGCTGAATGCAATAAACCCTCTTTTAAAGATTTTCCAAAGCAAGGCAAACTTTGTTTTAAAAAAAACCGAGGGTTACATGAAAAAAAAATTACATCAACAACAAAGTAACAAAGACAAAAATAATAACTAGACACAAGTCTTCACAACTATCAATCATAATTAACTCCAAATAAACTAATACATATGTTTCTGTTTCAAATGCGTGTTTACAGGACGGGCAATGTTACATTAATCATGAAAACAAATCAAATTGATTTCAATATTTCTCAATTAAATACTCTAAATTCAATAGGACTCGTAGCCTACTCGCTTCTTCCAAAAATATTAGATATTCAATTCTTAAAAAGGACGGAGTTTTCATATGTGGTTATGAACAGATAATCTTAAAAAGCAAAGCCTTAAAAGGGGGGGAGTCAGTGTTAAAAGTGTGGCCGAGTGGTAACGCACTTGCGCTCGGAAGCGAGAGGTTGCGAGTTCGACCCTGGGTCAGGGCGTTAGCAATTTTCTCCCCCCTTTCCTAACCTAGGTGGTGGGTTCAAGTGCTAGTCTTTCGGATGAGACGAAAAACCGAGGTCCCTTCGTGTACACTACATTGGGGTGTGCACGTTAAAGATCCCACGATTGACAAAAGGGTCTTTCCTGGCAAAATTGTATAGGCATAGATAAAAATGTCCACCAAAATACCCGTGTGACTTGGAATAATAGGCCGTGAAAAGTAGGATATGCGCCGAAATGGCTGCGATCTGCTGGCCGATGTGAATGCGTGATGTATTGTGTAAAAAAATTCCATCTCACACGGCATAAATAAATCCCTGCGCCTCGAATATGTGCGCGATATAAATTGCAACAACAACAACAACAACAACAAAAATAAATAAATAAATAAATCCCTGCGCTTAGAACTGTACCCACGGAATACGCGCGATATAAGCCTCATATTGATTGATTGATTGAAAAGGGAGGTAGTCAGTGTTAAAAGGGAGGGAGTCAGTGTTAAAAGGGAGGGAGTCAGTGTTAAAAGGGAGTGAGTCAGTGTTAAAAGGGAGGGAGTCAGTGTTAAAAGGAGGTCTTAAAAGGTGGGTTCCACTATAAAAATCGGAGACCGGCACGGTTGGCCTGGTGGTAAGGCGTCCGCCCCGTGATCTGGAGGTCGTGGGTTCGAACCCCGGCCGGGTCATACCTAAGACTTTAAAATTTGCAATCTAGTGGCTGCTCCGCCTGGCGTCTGGCATTATGGGGTTAGTGCTAGGACTGGTTGGTCCGGTGTCAGAATAATGTGACTGGGTGAGACATGAAGCCTGTGCTGCGACTTCTGTCTTGTGTGTGGCGCACGTTATATGTCAAAGCAGCACCGCCCTGATATGGCCCTTCGTGGTCGGCTGGGCGTTAAGCAAACAAACAAACAAACAAAAACTGTAAAATCGGTCGAATCGAATCATGCTACCCATACCCAATCAAAAAGCAAGAAGGGGGAAAATAGGGTCTTTAAGGCCTTAAACGGGGGTGTTAAAACTAAGGTATCACATTATCGTAAAGATATATATGCATAACTTCTTTAACGTAGGTATCAAGCGGCAGCAACAGCACCAACATCGATTCAGCTCTTTCCGACCTCCAACTCAGCATCAGATACGAGACGAGCGCCAGACCCAACCGAAACTTGGTTTACAAACCCTGCGCCCCAAAGCAGCCAAACACCACCACCAACCGAGACTTGGTTTACCAACCCTGCGCCCAAAAGCAGCCAAACACCGCCACCAACCGAGACATGGTTTACCGACCCTGCGCCCAAAAGTAGCCAAACACCACAACCAACCGCACTAGGCACTAGCAAGATGGAAATATCGTCTACAAGCCAAGTACCGTCAACTCGCCCAGCCAAAGTAGCCGCTGAAAACCCGTCATTCAGCCAAAGACTGCATGTCAGCCGAACATCTTTTGGTCGCCGAGCACGGGTCACCAGTCCAGTACCACTAGCCAGCGAGACATTGATTACAGGTCAAACACGTATTATTGGCCAAACAAGCACAAGCAATCAAGCACCTATTGCAAGCGAAGTACCGATAATCAGTCCAATGCCAACAGCCGGTGATACAATTACCGACCACAATGGTGAGAGTGAGAGGTTGGTAACCAGCCAAGCAAGACTTACTCATCAACCCAGCCCCACAGCCACGAAAACGCTCACCAGCCGGTCAACTCAACAGCTATACACAGAGAATGTGAGAAGCACAGCTAGAGTTCATCCACGGAGTAGCATCACAGCGGTCTCAGCAAGCACAGGCGGACTCAGCCGTGCGACCGAATCATCTACTGCAAGCACTGTTCAACAAGAGATTGCGTTCAACGCAACGAGTCGTTTTGCAGCGGAAAGCAGCAGAACCCCAACAGACGCACCTTGGGTGAGAATGGGTCAAAAAGATGGCACCCATGCCACAGGTAATTTAAATACGAGCATCAGTGACGGAAATATGAATACTACGGAATCATTTTTAGCTAGGAATAGTCGAAACAAGGTCACCAATACAACACTGAGCTTCATCACCGACAGCAGCATAAACGGCAGGGCGACCGCAACGACACCAACGACAATAGGTCGGCATCTGGTCACTATCACAACAAACAGTTGCATCACAAACACGAATAGCAGCAGCCGGGCTTCTATGTCGTCTACAGCGAGCAGTGATCAACACCGGGTCGACGAGACCACAACGAGTCGTAATGCTGACGGCAACAAAAGCAATTTGATGACAGGGTCATCCTCGACTTCAGCAACCGGTCGTATCCAGAGTCAAGAGAAGTCTACAACCATAGTACCGAGGTCTACCACAAAGAGCATCCCAACGCCAGCAGTCTTACGTTCACCCACAGTTAGACAACCAGAAAGACATCAAACAACTGTTAAAAAAAGGGGGAAAAGTACACCAGCAAATGTCAAAGAAACAGCGACCAAAAAGACATTAACAACTGTAAAAACATCGACCACAAATACACGACCAACGACCAAAGAAACAGCGACCACAAATACACCAACAAATGTAACAGCAGCGACCACAAATACACCAACAACGGTCAAAGAAACAAAGACCATAAATACACCAAAAACTATCAAAGAAACAGCAACCACAAATACACCAAGAACTATCAAAGGAAAAGCGACCACAAATACGCCAACAACGGTCAAAGAAACAGCGACCACAAGTACACCACCAGTGACCGCGACAACCACACAATCTCCAGCCTGCAACACGTGTGTCAAGGACGGCTTTTTTGGCACGTGCAACGTGTGTTCCGTGTACTATCTGTGTCGTGCTGGAAGGATCCAGGGCTTCATGCAGTGTCTGGAGGGTCTGGAATGGGATGACGGCCTTCAGACTTGCACGTCCGTCTCGTCCACGTGCCGTCGTTTGAAGCTGACTTATCTTGATGACAATGCTAGCAATGGTGGATGATAGGTCAGAATGAGTTATGGCTCTGTGTGTGTATGTAGGAGGGGGGTTGTTGGTGTGGTGGAATCGAGATGAAGGTAGTGGTGTGTGTGTGTGTGTGTGTGTGTGTGTGTGTGTGTGTGTGTGTGTGTGTGTGTGTGTGTGTGTGTGTGTGTGTGTGTGCTTTCGGATGTGGTGTGTGTGTGCTTTCGGATGTGGTGTGTGTGTGCTTTCGGATGTGGTTGTGTATGCCTGTATGTGTTTCTGTGTCTAAAGAGACAAAAAAAGAAGCACGGACCTTTCGAGAGATTACAGATGCTTCTCGTAGGCAGCTTGACGAGCCTTTCCTATACACAGGTCAAGGGGAAACCACATTTTCAAGATTACCTTGCAGGACATGCTCTCAAATGCGTTGTAACTGTACCAACTCTCGTCTCTTCAACCGTGTTACTGACGACAAAAGACTTTTCCGGGAGTTTCTTTTCTATGACCAAAAAGTATGCTACCCTGAGTATATTATTATTACTTACAAAAGATTGTACAGTAGACTGTAAGTGATCAATATTTTGGCGCAGGATGAAACCTTGCAAATTCAAACTATTCGTATTTGGTTTGTTAAAATAGTTTGGGTCACCGGAGCATACCGTCCCGTACTATACGTCTCCTAACTACACGAATGAAAGGGAATGAATTTCAAGCAAACTCGCAATCATACAACCAAAGTTACACGCAGGATACAATTCAGCTATGCGAGCTCGCATTGTGACATTTTGATTGCGGCCTAAAGTTTGACAAACATTCACTAGCTCTTTCATAATAAACAAAGTTATACAATGGTTTTTCGACATTTGTTTCTACAACTGTTTTCCAGTCATCTCACTGATGCATGTTTGTGCATTTATTTGTCTTTGCCGTTTGAGTGTTTATTTCATTTTTGTGGAGCTGTAAAAAAAAAAAATAACCATTTGGAATGTCGTTTTTTTTTAGGAATGGACCTTTCTACATTTAGTTATGTTTTGGTATACATAAACTGGGAATCGAGACAAGGGTTGTGGTGTATGTGTTTGTGTGTGTGTGTGTGTGTGTGTGTGTGTGTGTGTGTGTGTGTGTGTGTGTGTGTGTGTGTGTGTGTGTGTGTGTGTCCGGCTTATGGTGACAGTTGAGGCGGCACTGTTACACTGTTTCGAACAAATTGAGTTGGCCCAATACAATCTTCGACAAAGCCCGGTCTATGGGATTGCATTTCAGTTTAGAAGCTTAATATTTAATTAATAAGTTTGTTCTGGAAAAAAACGCTTTTCTGTGACGCCCTGTACGCTACTTCGCTCGTCGGTTCAAGCAATCACGTGAAACTGTCAGTCCTTTCAGGACTGGGTCGCGTTTATCGGCCATTGTCTTCTTGAATGAAGTGCGTT
Organism: Littorina saxatilis; assembly: GCF_037325665.1. Taxonomy (NCBI): domain Eukaryota; kingdom Metazoa; phylum Mollusca; class Gastropoda; order Littorinimorpha; family Littorinidae; genus Littorina; species Littorina saxatilis. The sequence goes on from NC_090249.1 coordinate 25,115,324, forward strand.
CTGGTCGTCAAACTGACAGTGTACACGGCGCGATAGCATGTTCCTCTGCGATAGTGATAGCATGTTCTTAGCACACGCACATACACACACACTC
>NC_090249.1:25115617-25118117 GCF_037325665.1 Littorina saxatilis
AGAGAGAGAGAGAGAGAGAGAGAGAGAGAGAGAGAGAGAGAGAGAGAGAGAGAGAGACAGACAGACAGACAGACAGACAGACAGACAGAGTGCGTGCGCGCGCGTCATTTGAATGTGTGTGTGAGTGTGTGTGTGTGTGTGTGTACGTGTAAGTGTGTGTGTATGTGTGTGTGTATGTGTGTGTGTGTGTGTGTGTCCGCTTCAGTATTATGCACATGTAAGTGACCAAACACTCACGCACAGATGCACGAATTGGTTATTGTGTAAAGAAAGGGAGTGTGTGTGTTAGTGTGTGTACGTGTGTATGTGTGTTAGTCAGTGTTAGTGCTGGTGTGTTAGTGCCAGTGTGTGTGTGTGTGTGTGTGTATGTGTGTATGTGTGTGTGTGTGTGTGTGTGTGTATGTGTGTGTGTGTGTGTGTGTGTGTGTGTGTGTGTGTGTGTGTGTGTGTGTGTGTGTAAGTGTGTATGTGTGTAAGTGTGTGTGGACTGGGTGGCCGAGTGGTAACGCACTTGCGCTCGGAAGCGAGAGGTTGCGAGTTCGACCCTGGGTCAGGTCGTAAGCAATTTTCTCCCCCCTTTCCTAACCTAGGTGGTGGGTTCAAGTGCTAGTCTTTCGGATGAGACGAAAAACCGAGGTCCCTTCGTGTACACTACATTGGGGTGTGCACGTTAAAGATCCCACGATTGACAAAAGGGTCTTTCCTGGCAAAATTGTAAAGGCATAGATAAAAATGTCCACCAAAATACCCGTGTGACTTGGAATAATAGGCCGTGAAAAGTAGGATATGCGCCGAAATGACTGCGATCTGCTGGCCGATGTGAATGCGTGATGTATTGTGTAAAAAAAGTCCATCTCACACGGCATAAATTAATCCCTGCGCCTTGAATATGTGCGCGATATAAATTGCATAAAAAAAAATAACAATAAAAAAAATCCCTGCGCTTAGAACTGTACCCACGGAATACGCGCGATATAAGCCTCATATTGATTGATTGATTGATTGTGTGTGTCCGCTTCAGTATTATGCACATGTATGTGTACACACACTCAAACACACACGCACACATGCCCGTGCGCACGCACGTACGCATTCACGCGCACTCACACAGTTGATAACACAAAATCATTTCGTCTCCATTTTCACCAATTATATCTTATCACCAATGTGTAGCTCAGGACAGCTGGTAATTTTTCATACGGTAATTGATTTGTCGGTTCCTTCGTATGGTCTTCGAATCTAAATATCCTCCCGACAGACACCTGAAAACACAAATAATGTAATTCTTTTCATTCTTTTCTCGGTTACTGTTTAAGCATCTGGTACAAGAAAGATAAGACAAAACGAATATATTCATTTTAATTCAATTACAAATCATAACCTAATAATCTAATATTAGGTATAATCCAAACAAAATGATCAACTGTGAATTTTCACGGGAACTGTTTGGTCTATCTAGCCGAAATTACACCTGCAATTAGAATTAATCTCCTCCTACATCGATGCAATGTCGAAAGTGCCTGAGCTAATAAGAAAATGCCTTATTAAGATAGCCTTCTTTGGGGTCACTTTTGAGCTCTGATTTCACAGCTTTTGCGAGGTTTTGCATGCGGTGAAACTTCTTTGCATAAAGTCTGATTTTCAAAGAGGGTATAACCAGAAATCACAGGAGCTGAAGAGTGTGTGAGGCAAACATTGGATCATTTCGACTTTTAGGAAGTGCGTTACGTCCCTTATTTGATGGAGACTCTCATTGTCATGGAGGAGAAGGACTTTCTGGGTTCCGTTGTTTTGCGCTGACTGCTGAACTCGTAAGTAAATGTGGGTAAAACGGTTTCTGCATAGTATGTGACGGCGGCAGTGCTTTTAGCCGGCAGAATGGGAGACAGAATATCGACAGCAACGGGACCTTGGTGGTCGAAAGAAAAGGCTTTACTTTACCTTTGAGCCTTATGAAAGTTCTGTTTCAGTCTTGGAACTACCTTATAATTGTTAAAGTAAAACCTTTTAAAAGCAAAGGGAAAACAAGTCGCGTAAGGCGAAATTACTACATTTAGTCAAGCTGTGGAACTCACAGAATGAAACTGAACGTAGTCCGCCGCTAGTGCAAAAGGCAGTGAAAGTGACGAGCCTGTTTGGCGCGGTAGCGATTGCGCTGTGCTTCATAGCACGCTTTACTGTACCTCTCTTCGTTTTAACTTTCTGAGCGTGTTTTTAATCCAAACATATCATATCTATATGTTTTTGGAATCAGGAACCGACAAGGAATAAGATGAAATAGTTTTTAAAACGATTTCGGAAATTTAATTTTGATCATAATTTTTATATTTTTAATTTTCAGAGCTTGTTTTTAATCCAAATATAACATATGTATATGTTTGTGGAATCAGAAAATGATGGAGAATAAGATGAAATTGTTTTTGGATCGTTTAATAAAAAAATAATTTTAATTACAAGTTTCCGATTTTTAATGACCAAACTCACTCATTAGTTTTTAAGC
>NC_090249.1:25123117-25128117 GCF_037325665.1 Littorina saxatilis
ACGGAATACGCGCGATATAAGCCTCATATTGATTGATTGATTGATTGTGTGTGTCCGCTTCAGTATTATGCACATGTATGTGTACACACACTCAAACACACACGCACACATGCCCGTGCGCACGCACGTACGCATTCACGCGCACTCACACAGTTGATAACACAAAATCATTTCGTCTCCATTTTCACCAATTATATCTTATCACCAATGTGTAGCTCAGGACAGCTGGTAATTTTTCATACGGTAATTGATTTGTCGGTTCCTTCGTATGGTCTTCGAATCTAAATATCCTCCCGACAGACACCTGAAAACACAAATAATGTAATTCTTTTAATTCTTTTCTCGGTTACTGTTTAAGCATTTGGTACAAGAAAGATAAGACAAAACGCATATATTCATTTTAATTCAATTACAAATCATAACCTAATAATCTAATATCAGGTATAATCCAAACAAAATGATCAAACTTAATGTGATTTTTCACGGGGACTGTTTGGTCTATCTAGCCGAAATTACACCTGCAATTAGAATTAATCTCCTCCTACATCAATACAATGTCGAAAGTGCCTGAGCTAATAAGAAAATGCCTTATTAAGATAGCCTTCTTTGGGGTCACTTTTGAGCTCTGATTTCACATCTTTTTTGAGGTTTTGCATGCGGTGAAACTTCTTTGCATAAAGTCTGATTTTTAAAGAGGGAATAACCAGAAATCACCGTAGGGGCTGAAGAGTGTGTGAGGCAAACATTGGATCATTTCGACTTTTAGGAAGTGCGTTACGTCCCTTATTTGATGGAGACTCTCATTGTCATGGAGGAGAAGGACTTTCTGGGTTCCGTTGTTTTGCGCTGACTGCTGAACTCGTGAGTAAGTGTGGGTAAAACTGTTTCTGCATAGTATGTGACGGCGGCAGTGCTTTTAGCCGGCAAAGTGGGAGACAGAATATCGACAGCAACGGGACCTTGCTGGTCGAAAAAGAAGGCTTTACTTTACCTTTGAGCCTTATGAAAGTTCTGTTTCAGTCTTGGAACTACCTTATAATTGTACCGCAACACGGTGGCCTAGACTAAGTGGTAAGGCGTCCGCCCAGTGAGCGGGAGGTCGTGGGTTCGAACCCCGGCCGGGTCATAGCTAAGACTTTAAAATTGGCAATCTAGTGGCTGTTCCGCCTGGCGTCTGGCATTATGGGGTTAGTGCTAGGACTGGTTGGTCCGGTGTCAGAATAATGTGACTGGGTGAGACATGAAGCCTGTGCTGCGACTTCTGTCTTGTGTGTGGCGCTAGTTAAATGTCAAAGCAGAACCGCCCTGATATCACCCTTCGTGGTGGACTGGACGTTAAGCAAACAAACAAACCTTATAATTGTTAAGTAAAACATTTTAAAAGCAAAGAAAAAAAAAGATGATTTCACACCTGAGAGAGGACTGCATTTGAGGCCAGTTACACACGGACATGTGGAGGATCCACAGGCTGAAACAACCATGCAACAGTCACAACAGACAGACAGACAGACACACAGACAGACTATACACATACATGCTCATCAAACACATTTCATTTTCATTTTCATATTTCTTTTTATTGCTGTTTTGTCCCATCGCTGGGAGACCGGCACGGTTGGCCTAGTGGTAAGGCGTCCGCCCCGTGATCGGGTCATACCTAAGACTTTAAAATTGGCAATCTAGTGGCTGCTCCGCCTGGCGTCTGGCATTATGGGGTTAGTGCTAGGACTGGTTGGTCCGGTGTCAGAATAATGTGACTGGGTGAGACATGAAGCCTGTGCTGCGACTTCTGTCTTGTGTGTGGCGCACGTTATATGTCAAAGCAGCACCGCCCTGATATGGCCCTTCGTGGTCGGCTGGGCGTTAAGCAAACAAACAAACAAAAATCCCATCGCTGGGAAAATCGGGTCCTTTCCTCCCAGTGGAAAGCTAGCAGCAGCAGAGTCGGGTTCCTACGAGTTTAGACGTGATCATCCACCTGCACGTATGACAGAATGATCGAGGTCTTTTACGTGCCAGAGTGGTGACACGGGGGTGGAACATGGATACCGTCTCTGAGTCTGCACACATAAAGTTGACCCGTGTCCGTCCCGCCCGTTTTCAAACCCGCGACCCGCGGATCAAAAGTTTAGTGCTCTGTCAACGAAGCTACTGGCCCCCACTTTATATATACTCAACCACAAAAGATACTACACGCTTTTCAGACGGACGGACAGAAAGAAAGACAGACAGACAGACAGGCAGGTAAAGCCGAATAGGAGGATATGCCAGATGGTCTGCCTTACCTTGCCCCAGTCGGGGACGAAAGCGACACTGCTTCAGAGCTTCCAAACAACAAAAGTTCTCATCATTACATTCCCGCCCGCATGGCAAGGTCTGTTTTTCACACACATCTGTGAGTAAAAAGCAATCGAACAACAAACAAATTAACAAACAAATATATTAAAAGAGACTGACAGACAGACAGACAGAACATTACATGTCCGTCATACTTTTCTTCTTCTGAAGTATTTTTGTGTGTGAACATTTACTCAAGTTTTGAATAAATGTTTTAGATATGACTTGGAATCGAGATGAAGGTAGTGGTGTGTGTGTGTGTGTGTGTGTGTGTGTGTGTGTGTGTGTGTGTGTGTGTGTGTGTGTGTGTGTGTGTGTGTGTGTGTGTGTGTGTGTAGAGCAATTTACACACACAATTTTCAAGAAGAAATCCCAAAAATTATTTTTCGTTTTGGCGATATATACCGAGAGGCATAAATTCCGCAAACGGAACTTTAAAAAATCACAAAAAATCAACTCAGAGGTGAATGTTTTCAATGTTTGAATATTTTATTTATTGGCCATTTTAGTGTTTTAAATCTTCGCTTTATTGATTTTGAATAGAACATCATGAAATGACAATTTTTCAAAAAAAGTGACTGAGTCCAAGCGCAATGATTTCGGAAAACGTTCAGTGTTCATCACGTTCAATGCTTTGGCCAGCTCTAAGCATCCCAATCGCTTGCTGTCTCTCTCCTTCATCAAGTCGTGGCATGATTGCGATATATGATACAGCCAAACAGCCAGTTGCATTTTATAGGGCCACACACTATCTTTTTTACGTTATTGTCTCCCGTTCAGCCCATTGTCTTTATTAGCACAGTGAGCTGTGGCTGGATCAGCAATACTGCAAAGCGCACGCTGACAGCGTGAAACATTTGCTCCGACACTTAAGATGTCAACTACAAATTACAGGTTCAATCTGATTTTCGTTTGAGAGCAAAATCGTTCAATGCACTATTTGCAGAATTTATGCCTTTCAGTATATATCTTTGATAACGTCGTTTCCAGCTTTGAGTGAAAGTTGAGACAGCAATCTGACGATTTTTTTAATTATCAAATTGATTGAAAGTTTGATCAGGCATTCTTTGACTCCGGAATACGGGATTGCATTTCAGATTGCAAGCTTAAAATTCAATTAATTTCATTAAGGCATGCATATGTACGGGAAGCAATCAAGATACCTTCAAGTTAAAACACAAAAAGAAAGTAGGCGGCAGGCCTATCTCATGCAACCAAATAATTTCCGACAACACTTACCAGAATTGCTAGGCATACATGTCCCTCGAGAAGTGCCGTCTGTCCCTGTTTTCACGCAGCAGAAGTTTTTATCACAGTCGTTTTCGTTCCAACACTTGCGAGCCCGCCCGCAAGAACTTTCCACAGAGTTGGCTCTACCGTGCCATCCTTGGACGAAGTTTATTTGCAGCACCAACAGACACTGGAAGATTGCAGTTCGTGTAATTTATTTATTTATGATTCATGTGTGTACATGTATTTATTCCCGTGCAGCTGGAATGTATTCTACCGCAACGTATACTGACTTTGCCTGATGGCATGTTCTTGTCGAGATACATAATCAAAAAGCATTTTTGGGGGGCCAAACTATGGCTACAGTTGGGGATGGAAGTTCACCAAAACTGAAATGCGAAAAGATTGGGTGGGTGTCGACCAAATTTTCCATTTATGATCTAACGCTTCCCAAGGCAGCTGTAACCGGGTGGGGTAGCCGGATTCTGCGATGATTCATGACTGTGTAGCTGCATCATCTGACACCAAGCCTATTTATACACATGTATTTACCCCGTCTGTTCCTATAAAATAACCGACCAACTCTCTCTCTGTGTCGCCCCCGCTCTGTCTCTTTGTCTATCCCTCTGTCTATGTCTCTCTCTCTTTGTAAACCACTATCTAAGATTGTGTACATACTGTCTTTTGTAAAAATTTACGCACATTCGGAAGCACTCAAGTTTGATTTATTTCGCAAACATAATGCCTCTTGTGAACTTTGCTTCTACACTTTGGGATAACTGCAGCGATATTCATTGAAAAAGACTCAATTCTCTCCATCGCCGTGCTGCAAAACTGATTCTGATTCTGCACGAGTCCAATAGGTCTACAGATGATAAATTAAAGCTCCTTATTTTCCTCCCATTGAAAGAGCAGTTAAAGTTTAACAAGGCTGTCTTTAAGTATAAAGTGATGGACGATAATGTTCCTCAATATGTACGATCGCATTTTTAAAGATGCCACAAATGATATGGTTCCTAGAACCTACTTCCTCTTATCCAACTCCTAGACTTATACATGTACAAGTCAAGTCAAGTTTAGCCTTCTCGGGAGCGATCCTCTGAAACTCATTACCCCACCAAATTCGAAATGCCACTTCTGTTAAAATGTTAAGGCGCCAGTTATTTTCGCACTTGATGCGTGAATAGATTATTTGTCATATTCGATTTGCTTTCTTACATGATTGCACAATATTCAATAATCATTTTATAACTGCAACTGTGCCCCCCCCCCCCCCCATTCAATGTTTCAATCCCAACTTGTTTGTGATTTTTGTGTATTCACTGTAATCGGTTATGCATGTATACATATCTTGACACATTATGACTGTTTCATTTGAATTATGATAATTCATTACAAAATTATAAAGTAAAATAATGTATTTTGCCTAGTTC
>NC_090249.1:25133117-25150617 GCF_037325665.1 Littorina saxatilis
TTCCAAACAATTAATATGTTCAAAAGCTTCTTCCTTCGTCCACATTCCCCCTGTGGTGCTACCCTGACACTCCGCCACATAATTCTTCGTTAAAGTGTGTCGTACTAGTACACCGTGTCATCTGTATGTTAGTTCCTGGAACCTTTTTTGGGCAGGTTTTATCGCTCGTTACCTCTGATGTCGCAGTGAGTAGATACCCACTGCAAAACTATATTCTGTCCCGTAGTACTTAGAGCATTCAGTGTTTTGAAAGATTATGTTCAACATTTTCAGAATGTGTAGAAACAAGCGTGACAAAAATGAGAGAAATTTACCGGACAAACTCAATCATACAGATTTGTGAAAATGATGATATGGGTTGGGCGCGAAGACTCAATCCTCTAATAGCAAAGTGAAAAAAACACAACACAAAGACATATTTTTGTATGAGACATGTCTAAAGTTTCATCTGTCCTCCATTCAAGGGGCGCAGTGCTGTTTGTTCACCTGCCTGTCAAAATGAGCGTCTCCGTCGTGTTTTGCATTTCTTCGTGCATCGCATGTTTCTTAAAGATGTCTTCCTTCCATTCAGCGCTATATCTCTCAGAACACAAAACAAACTTTCACTTTGTTGGGGCTATCATAACTTTTGATTTTTAAAAAGAACACACATTTTAAAACGATTTAAAACAAAAAATATATAGTCTGGATCATGTCTTATTTTAAAGATTTACTTCCTTGAACATGGACAGTTTTCTTCTTTTTATCATATTAATTGCCTCCCTTGAATTTTATTTGTGCAACATTCTGAGACACGATCCAGACTTAAATTATTATTTTTTTAAATGTGTGTTCTTTTTAAAAATCAAAAGTTATACTCGTCGTAGTAGTCCCAACAAATTGAAAGTTTAATGTAACGATAGCACTGAACGTCTTGTGGCCTACAAAGTCAAGCATTGTGTTAATCACCGTAGCTTCGTCGAGCCTTTTACGTGGAATAATTCATCCTTCCACCTGGAAATTCGCCGACAATCAACAGCCTTGCTGCGGAGGGAACTCAAATTGGTAATGAGACACCACCACCCCCTATCCCCCCCCCCCCCAAAAAAAAAGGAAAAAAAAAAAGAAGAACAAGTCGCGTAAGGCGAAAATCATACAACATTTAGTCAAGCTGTCGAACTCACAGAATGAAACTGAACGCAATGCAATTTTTCAGCAAGACCGTATACTCGTAGCATCGTAAGTCGAAATTGACAAGAAGAGCGGGGTAGTAGCTGCGCTGAGAAGGATAGCACGCTTTTCCGAGTGTACCCGGCTCTCTTCGTTTTAACTTTCTGAGCGTGTTTTTAATTCAAACATATCATATCTATATGTGTTTGGAATTAGGAACCGACAAGGAATACGATGAAAGTGTTTTTAACTTGATTTCAAACATTTAACTTTGATTATAATTTTTATATTTTTAATTTTCAGAGCTTGTTTTTAATCCAAATATAACATATTTATATATTTTTGGAATCAGAAAATGATGAAGAATAAGATGAACGTAAATTTGGATCGTTTTCTAAAAAAATATTTTTTTACAATTTTCAAATTTGTAATGACTAAACTCATCAATTAGTTTTCAAGACACCAAGCTGAAATGCAATACCAAGGTCCGGCCTTTCTCGAAGATTGCTTGGCCAAAATTTCAATCAATTTGATTGAAAAATGAGGGTGTGACAGTTCCGCCTCAACTTTTACAAAAAGCCGGATATGACGTCATCAAAGGTATTTATCGAAAAGAAGAAAAACACATCCGGGGATATCATTCCCAGGAACTCTCATGTAAAATTTCATAAAGATCGGTCTAGTAGTTTAGTCGGAATCGCTCTATACACACGCACACTCACACACACGCACACGCACATATACACCACAACCCTCGTCTCGATTTAGTCAAAACTTGACTACATGTAAAAAGGAATTAATCAGGCTTTTGATTTTTGATATGTGTCAACTTTGAGGGATGCTCTTATTATTTTCACATTGTCAAGATTTGTCTCAATATTTTCAGATTGACCAGGTGGCAACCTATTTTTACATTTAGTCAAGTTTTGACTAAATGTTTTAACATAGAGCACGGGGGATAACCGGCTATAAAGTGGTAAGCTGGTGAACAGTGGTCAACCGTCGATTCGGCCTTCATTTTCCTGTTTTACCACACAGTTGTTGATCTCTGTCAGGATTAAAGGTGAGCTACTGCTTTTGCGATGACTAACTTTGTTTCGAAATGCATAAAATGTTGAAAAAGGATTTGCGTTTTCCCGTATTTGTATTTTAAGGTCAGAAATCTTGGCGACGAAGCACTGGAAATGGCTGCTCGGTGGATATCAAAGTTAGAAATGTGCTTGTTTTTACCAAAGCAGCTCGTATACAGCTTAGGTACGGGAGTCTTAGTGACAAAGGAGTCATACTTGATGCAAGGAGTGCTATTGTGGGGTTGGAATCATTCGTAAGAACGTGCAGGCGAGAGGCGGTCGAATATGTGAGATGATCGTACACCGGGTTGCCGACCGTCGCGAATGGGGCAGCAGACGCATAATCCGGTTTGATGCATAATTATCTGTTAAATTAGACATTCGAAAACGCTTCCTCTCTCCCTTCCTTTCTCTCTCTCTCTCTCTCTCTCTCTCTCTCTCTCTCTCTCTCTCTCTCTCTCTCTCTCTCTCTCTCTGTTCCGTCACTGAATAGTCAGTCGTTGCTCACCCCCCCCCCGACTAACCTTTAATGTAATCATGAATTAGCGTGACTGTCATTCGTTAATTAGCCATCCACTGAGCATAGAACAATACTTTGAGGGGGGGGGGGGGAGGCACACGGTGAGGAGGTAGTCGCTGTAGGTGTATGTCGTCAGTTTGATGTCTGCTGTCCTTGGTGCCGCGGCCGGGGATTGGGAAGCGGGTAAAGGGCGGGGTGGAATAGGAGCAGAGGAAAATTACATAATATAACTGGCCCGTGCCACTGAAATGTATTACCCACCGAAAGCCAAAACACCGGCAGACTCAACTGAAGAGGAGAGTCTCACCGCAGCATTGTTCTTCTGATTTTCTTATGTCATTGTTGTCATTTAATCGGCCTGTAATGGATTGTCCAGGTTTGAGGCGAGCGAGTTGTTAAATATATACTATATATTTCACTGTGTGTGTGTGTGTGTGTGTGTGTGTGTGTGTGTGTGTGTGTGTGTGTGTGTGTGTGTGTGTGTGTGTGTGTGTGTGTGTGTGTGTGTGTGTGTTTATGTGTGTGTGTTGGTGGGGGGAGGGGAGTGTTGTGTTTGGGATGCGGATTTAGCATGTTGTTAAAACATCAGTAAAATGATGTAACAGAAGTACTCTGTATGTGTTATTTAGACAGTGGTATTTCCCTCAACTAGATTGACAGACCAAAGAGGAAGTGCAAGTGCCTTTTCCAGTGTAAATGAGACCACCTTTTCTTGTGGAAAATGTCAATATATTCAGGCAGTGGGATACCCCTGTGGCGCAAGAAGCCAACAGATTTGGTCTTGTGTAAGAACCCTTTCCGAGGCTGTTTTAATACTGAGTTAAACATTCCTCTCAATGGACAAACAAATTACATGGCTTATGCTTACCACAAGCAACAGAGTGGCAGAAAGTTGATTGAATGTTCAATTTTTGCTCAGGTTACCATGTATCAGGACAATGTCTTGTACAGTGGAACCCCTATTTTAAGACTCCCTCCCTTTTAATTTTAAGGCCCTGGGTGTTTTTGTAACATATTTTCTGTTCATAACCTCTGAAAATGTACAACAATTTTAAGACTCCCTTCCTTTTAAGACCTGATTGTCTCAGATTTGTAAAAGGTCTTGCATGGGGGGTTCCACTGTTTGGTTTTCTTCTACCATAAAACACACTGGTTGAAATGATGATGATGATGATGATGATGTGAATGAAGATGATGACAGAATATGCACATGAGAATATGTACATCAGAGCATGGTGTTTGTTGTGAAGAAATACAGACACCGACACACATTACTCCAGTTTCTTGGCAACAAAATGCAAACATTTATTCAAACCGTCATCTCAATACACAATTTAGTGATGGTGTGTGATGAATGACAATAAAAACACAAGATTAATGTGGACTCTAAATCAAAATAAAACAGATACTAAAGTCAACCCTTGGTCTTTTGCCAGCTGCAAAATATTTAGAACAGATGTAAGTAATGTATAAAACTGAGGGAACAGAACAAGGAACGTGAAGCAAAATCAAACCATTTCGTCAATCTGTCGGCTTGAATCGAAACTGTCTTCACAGTAACACTGAAAATCTGAGATATATTATCTACAACAATACTCCTGAGGGTGGGCAAGCCAAAAGGTGAAACGGGTCGATTGTTTCCGCGAAATATGCGGCGAATATACGACACAATGAGGGTGTATCAGTGACACCTTAACTTTCACCAGAAGTCGGGTATGAAGTCATATAAAATATCTACAAAACAAATGGGGAAAGATCTCTGGGGTATCATTTGGAAGTCTTTGTAGGTGAAGTTTAATGAAGATCGATTCATTATTTTTTTTCTCAATTGCTCCACACACACATGGAGACAGTGACAAACAATGAACAGGGGCGCACTCACACGAAAACACACACACACACACACACACACACACACACACACACACACACTGAGCCACGCACACCATCAGGACTGGGTGGCCGAGTGGTAACGCACTTGCGCTCGGAAGCGAGAGGTTGTGAGTTCGACCCTGGGTCAGGGCGTTAGCAGTTTTCTCCCCCCTTTCCTAACCTAGGTGGTGGGTTCAAGTGCTAGTCTTTCGGATGAGACGAAAAACCGAGGTCCCTTCGTGTACACTACATTGAGGTCTGCACGTTAAAGATCCCACGATTGACAAAAGGGTCTTTCCTGGCAAAATTGTATAGGCATAGATAAAAAAAAAATGTCCACCAAAATACCCGTGTGACTTGGAATAATAGGCCGTGAAAAGTAGGATATGCGCCGAAATGGCTGCGATCTGCTGGTCGATGTGACTGCGTGCTGTATTGTGTAAAAAATTCCATCTCACACGGCATAAATAGATCCCTGCGCCTTGAGTCCGAGTCTGGAGATACGCGCGCGATATAAGACTTCATATAACATAACCACTTTCACTTTCAATACCACTGTCACCACCCTCGTCTCGATTCCTGGTCTATCTACAAACATTGAGTCAAAATTTGACTACATGAACAAAATCTAGTACAAAAAGAAAAGAAGAGGAAACTGCACATTTCAAATCTGCTGAAATTACTCAATATTTGGGCATTTCTTGCAGTGGCGGGTTAGATTTGCTTTCCATTTATACATTTTCCAGCATCCATCACAACAAAACCGTCTGCCCTCGTGGCACCTCCTATGGTCAGCTAACCCTGACCCGCTGCACAAAAACATAGCACATTTGTGACACCCATAGGGCTTCAGCCCCCCACAAGATCGACAGTGCTGTGTGAGCGATCCTTTCATGCCAAATGCCTTGCCACATTTTCCGCATTTAAAAGGCCTCTGCGACATGGACATTTTTGTTAAGATTGTCCAACAAAGCTGGCCTTTTGAATGTTTTCAGGCATCCTGCAACAGGGCGGACAACAGGGTCACCTTCATAATGCACAGTGTCCAAATGTCTTTGTAGCTGTTGCTTGCGAAGGAAAGATCTGTCACAGTGGAAGCACATCTCAGATGCATGGGTGAGTGTCCCTGCATGCACAGGCGCAGACACGTCTTCTTCCTCCACCTGTGCTTCAAGGATTTCCTCTTCACTGGAAGCCATACCTGTGGAACAGATGCTCCATACCCATTAGCACCCGAGTACTTCTCATATAATTCGCGCGCGCTCGTGTGTGTGTGTGTGTGTGTGTGTGTGTGTGTGTGTGTGTGTGTGTGTGTGTGTGTGTGTGTGTGTGTGTGTGTGTCTGTGTGTGCGTGTGCGTGTGGGTGTGTGTGTGTGTGTGTGTGTTCTCAATGTCGTCAGAATGCATCGTTTCTTTTCTAATGCTTTTTCCTGTTTGCCATCCCAGTAAGCCGCTCTTTTCAGCGAAAGTTAGCCTGAGCTTTATGCTGGCTTTGATAGCGTGTTTGTGCTTAATTCATTCTTTGTGTGCCGGTGAATACTTAAAACTGAGGTACATGTAGAACCAGCGGCATAATTATGTAGCTGTGACCAAATGTGGCAAGGAAGAAAAAGCTCACACCCAAACAAGTCGCGTAAGGCGAAATTACTACATTTAGTCAAGCTGTGGAACTCACAGAATGAAACTGAACGTAGTCCGCCGCTAGTGCAAAAGGCAGTGAAAGTGACGAGCCTGTTTGGCGCGGTAGCGATTGCGCTGTGCTTCATAGCACGCTTTACTGTACCTCTCTTCGTTTTAACTTTCTGAGCGTGTTTTTAATCCAAACATATCATATCTATATGTTTTTGGAATTAGGAACCGACAAGGAATAAGATGAAATAGTTTTTAAAACGATTTCGGAAATTTAATTTTGATCATAATTTTTATATTTTTAATTTTCAGAGCTTGTTTTTAATCCAAATATAACATATGTATATGTTTTTGGAATCAGAACATGATAAAGAATAAGATGAACGTAAATTTGGATCGTTTTATTAAAACAATTGTTTTTTTACAATTTTCAGATTTTTAATGACCAAAGTCATTAATTAATTTTTAAGCCACCAAGCTGAAATGCAATACCGAAGACTGGCTTTTGTCGAAAATTGCTAGGCCAAAATTTCAATCAATTTGATTGAAAAATAAGGGTGTGACAGTGCCGCATCAACTTTTACAAAAAGCCGGATATGACGTCATCAAAGACATTTATCGAAAAAAATGAAACAAACGTCCGGGGATATCATTCCCAGGAACTCTCATGTCAAATTTCATAAAGATTGGTCCAGTAGTTTAGTCTGAATCGCTCTACACACACACACAGACAGACAGACACACACACACACACACGCACGCACGCACATACACCACGACCCTCGTCTCGATTCCCCCTCTACGTTAAAACATTTAGTCAAAACTTGACTAAATGTAAAAAGGACAGACTCTCAGATAAGCACACAATGAACAACAGCACAAGAATCCTTTGAACAAAAAAAAACAACCACGCACACCATCTCAGTTTTACACCAGTACAGTCAACGATGACTAAGGCCAAACAAAAACAAGTCGCGTAAGGCGAAAATACAATATTTAGTCAAGTAGCTGTCGAACTCACAGAATGAAACTGAACGCAATGTCATTTTTCAGCAAGACCGTATACTCGTAGCATCGTCAGTCCACCGCTCATGGCAAAGGCAGTGAAATTGACAAGAAGAGCGGGGTAGTAGTTGCGCTAAGAAGGATAGCACGCTTTTCTGTACCTCTCTTTGTTTTAACTTTCTGAGCGTGTTTTTAATCCAAACATATCATATCTATATGTTTTTGGAATCAGGAACCGACAAGGAATAAGATGAAAGAGTTTTTAAATTGATTTGGACAATTTAATTTTGATAATAATTTTTATATATTTAATTTTCAGAGCTTGTTCTGCATTCACAAATGAACGGAGGGGCCTCATATCAAATGTACCACTGTACTGGGACTCATAAGCTTAACTCAAAATCGGCGTTTTTCGCTTTCCATAAGACCAGGTGGTTGGAGTTAATACCCCCATTCCACACAACCGTTCTAGGTCCCGTTCCCGTACCGACCAAGGACGGCTGCCACAACAATGGAATGCTGCGCAAACGGCCGTTTTTGGCATCTTTGAGCAGCGTCTGACCATAGTGGCAGCTGTCCTTGGTCGGTACGGAAACGGGACCTAGAACGGTTGTGTGGAAAGTGGATATGACAAATGTGTGTGAGAGCGCTACCGTTGCGTTACCGTTGTTTTAAGTTCCTTTAACGATCTAAGCGTTCCGTTACCAATGGGTTAAGGTTCCATTACCGTTCATTCTGATCGGGAGGGGAACGGCTAACATGCACACTGACACAGACACAGACACAGACAGACAGACAGACAGACACACACACACACACACACACACACACACACACACACACACATACACACACACACACACACACGCACGCACACACACACACACACACACACACACACACACACACAAATACACCAGGCTAACACACAGACTCAGACAGACAAACACAACACACTCACAAATCCCCCGCCACCCCTTTTGAATGAAAAGCGCAATCATTTATACCATCTCATCCCCCTAGCCCCAAGAAACAGCGGGAACATGTATAGTGAGATTAAAAACACGAGGCAATGGCGAAGCGGGCGGTATTTGATGATATAACTTTGCACAAATAGCAACCATTCTACACAGCAAAAGCCATCAACACAACGTATGCATCAGATGTATGCAGCTCATAGTGCACATCATAAGTCTATTTAATTCCTTTTTGGCTCGATGTAGAACATTGGACAAAAGCCACACGCTCCGGTACATCTATCATCTTCACAGGTGGTATATAATTCAAAGCTCTTTCAAAGCGCTTTTTCAAGCGAGAGCGTTACAAATCCCTTCATATCAGTTTGACATCTTATTTCACATACATTATGAAGAGAAAGTCAGACATAGATAGACTGTGTGCAAGATATACACATTCCCGCGACGCTATGACGACAACCATTTTCATCACAGCGATAATGAGTATAGCTCGAAAGTGTGTCTGGGTGGTCGAGTGGTAACGCACTTGCGCTCGGAAGCGAGAGGTTGCGAGTTCGACCCTGGGTCAGGGCGTTAGCAATTTTCTCCCCCCTTTCCTAAACCTAGGTGGTGGGTTCAAGTGCTAGTCTTTCGGATGAGACGAAAAACCGAGGTCCCTTCGTGTACACTACATTGGGGTGTGCACGTTAAAGATCCCACGATTGACAAAAGGGTCTTTCCTGGCAAAATTGGTTAGGCATAGATAAAAAATGTCCACCAAAATACCCGTGTGACTTGGAATAATAGGCCGTGAAAAGTAGGATATGCGCCGAAATGGCTGCGATCTGCTGGTCGATGTGAATGCGTGATGTATTGTGTAAAAAAATTCCATCTCACACGGCATAAATAGATCCCTGCGCCTTGAGTCCGAGTCTGGAGATACGCGCGCGATATAAGACTTCATATAACATATATTAGTTGGACTGCTCATTTCACACACGTTTTGAAGAGATAGTCAGGTGTACGCTGCGTGGACATAAACATTGCTGCGACGCTCATGCTGATAAATATAGTTATCGCAGCAATAAATGCAATAATCATGCCGCGAAAGTTGTCTACAATTTCAGAGTAAAAGGAGGGGGTAGGAGGAGAGGAAGAAGAGGAGGAGGTGACTTTACCATGTGCAAGACATAAAACTGAAGATGATTATTGTCATCACAGCAATAGCAATTACACCTCAAAAGTCGTTGATAATGACACAGACGAAGGCGGAGAGAAAGGACGAGGAGGCCTACAAGTTGTGAAGCGGCACTTGTTTTATCTAGATACTTTAGAACACCTACACATATTCAAATAAATAGATAGATAAATAAATAACATTGATGTGGAGAAATGGTTTGGCATTTGTTGCGTATCAAGAAAGCTTCGTTTCGTACGCGATCCAACATTTTGTGATTAATTTGAATACCCATAATGCAAAGTCACGTCCTTCCTCTACAATTAACAACAACAGACAACGCTTTGAAACAGCTCTGACATTAATTGTGTTTTTTTAAATAGATAATTAATAACAACGATTTTAAGATTTCAGAATAGAATAAAATTGCCTAACCACTTTGAAATATGGCCTAGGTGTATACTCCAGCCTTAACAGAAGGGCTCCGTGCCAGTGGTAACGAGGTAATATTTTCCTGGCGCCGTGCTCTTGGAAGTCCGGTAGCCCATGGACGCGCAAGAAGAAGGAGAATTGCAAGCGCATTTTCCAGCCTTGAATTTCGCGTAGCTGTCACAGCGAGAAGATGGGTATGTGCACGTGATGATCGAGTCAACGTACAGATCATGGCTGCGAGAATGGCTGCAAGACACCGCTGTTTCTGCGCCTGAAAATTGACGGTGAAGAGACAGAGGAACTGATAAGTACACTTGGGCAAATACGATGATGACAACCAAATTGACAATGCATTGATTCAGGCAAATATGACGACGACGACATCCGGAGGACTTGTATTGAACGCGGTTCGACGTAATATCTTCTTCAACAGGTTACATAAGTAGTACACTGACGGAATGACTAAGCTAATCAATTAAATATAATGTAAAGTAAGGTAACAGTTTCGTGAAGCCTGTCCTTAATTGAGCCCGAAGTCGACTACGCGAAGACTTCGCGAAGTGTTTTTTTTACCGAAAACTCAGTGCAGCCTACTTCGCGAAGTATAGGGCTTACTTCACGTAGTCGACTTCGCCCAGTTAAGGAACGCCTTTACGCAAGCTTTTTGTTTTGCGTTTGAGTCCCGATTCTGTTTACTGACTTATTTACTTAATGCTGACAAGCATCCATAACGCTAACAGGCAAAACCCGTGCCATTTTAGGTATTAAAATATGTTATACACAACATGCGTGCAAGGCTCAACGCCCTCAGAGGCGAAACATGTAAGATAATCAAAGCACGGTTTAACATTTTAAATAATCGAGCGTCCGACCACCAATTCTAAGGTATTCATGTTACATGATGACATCATTACAAACCCCAAACAGAACTGTATATTGCTTATGGGGCGATTTGAGACTGTTTATCTTTTTAACGAGTACCCCTTTAGTTTATTAATGAACAAACACCTCTCCTTACCCAGCATATTCATGCTGAAGACGTCAAGTATGGCGCCAGAGACAGGTTTGGGACATCCTGCTTGATGTCCTCCGCCATTGGGATAGAAATCCACGTCACACCACGCGGACAAGGTACCGAACCCTGAATCAAAAATAACGAAGGATGATGAACGCTTCTGAAAGACTTGGCCTTTTTCAGGTCCGCTTGACCGAGATGGTCAAACACAAACGTATAAGAATTCGCTTGTAGGACTTGGAGATTTACGTGTTACACTTCATTGATTCATTTTATTGTTGTCCGAAGTTTCGGTTATTCAAGGAAAAAACAATATTTAAGATGTTGTTGAACTGATGCAATCGCCTGAACCTGAAACAGACCACCAGACAACGAAGTTCAAGACACGAAAACACTTTCAGATGGAAGTCAACGTTTTTGTTGCACTCGACCTAACTGGAAAGAGAGGAACAAGGCATGCAGTTGAAGGGAGACAAACCCGGATTTTTTACATCCCTGTGCAGCTGCAAGGTAAGAACATTATGGACGCTAGTATTATACTACGTACGGTCTGTTACTCAACGTGATCTTGTACTTCGCATTCTTCTTTTGACGTTGAATTCTCCTCACTACAACCGGGACGTGTATTGTGAGGCCCCTTCGATGACATAATATATCCATTTGAAGAACAACATTTAATGACAGGGCTCCCCAAAGTGTGCGTCTCTGCGTCCTATACACAATAGAAGCCGAAAACACGAACTAGAAATTCATGGAGGGGGTCCCCGGACGCACTAAACATAAAAAGTACGGGTCCCCGGACGCACTTATTTCCCGTTCCCCGAGTACTGTTTCAGATTGCAGTCGTTCTCTAAGTCTAGTGCAAGTATCAATGGCAATTTCGCAGTGGAATAACAACTGTGTGTGTGTGTGTGTGTGTGTTTCTCTCTGTGTGTGTGTGTGTGTGTGTGTGTGTTTAGTGTGTGTGTATGTGTGTGTGTGTGTGTGCGTGTGTGTGTATGTGTGTGTGTGTGCGTGTGTGTGTGCGTGTGTGTGTATGTACGTGTACGTGTGCGTGTGTGTGTGTGTGTGTGTTAGTGTGTGTGTGTGTGTGTGTGTGTGTGTGAACTTCAGCAAGGTTGACATTTCCACAAAGTTGAATGTCCTCTTGGAATAATCCGATAAAAAAAGACACTTAACATCACACTATGCGTGATCACAATTTGTTAAAAGTACCAGATGGTTGACCTGAAGGAGAAACTGTAGGGCCCAGCGGAGTCCCTACGGCGAACTGCAGACTTTATTACATCAACAACCTAGACAGTCTAGCATGGCGACTGGAACGCAGAAGAAGAAGAAGAAGAATATGTGGAGGTGACACTTACCCATGTCTTCCAGCGGGACACCATCAGAGTGGATGCAGTCCACCAGGTCGGCGTCAGTGGAGTCGATGCGCACGGCAGGGTCCGTAGATTCGAACAAGGGGCCCGCGGGGTCCATACCTAAGTTGAGGACAATCATGCAACAGTCTTTGATTTGATGCGTATCATCACGACATTTATGTCCGTGAATGTGTTCACATATACATCACTTCGAAATAACACGAAATATTTTTTTCTTATTTAAAAGGAAACCAAAGTTGTATTCATGAACAGCATTTATAAGGAATCATGAGACAACTGTTATTGTCATGTGACTGCTGTAAAAGCAAAGGGAACTAATTCAGTTAATTCGTACTATGATGCAAATGAGGACATTGATATCAAGTTACGTCAAATTTTGAATTATCAAGTTTCAATGGATTTAAATGAATAAACTGTTTTAGTCACTAAACACACACAAGCAAAAGGAACCACTCACCAGGCCTAACCAAACAACACACGTTAACTGACGTATGTCCAAATTAAAACATACTTTCCGATACCCTCCCACCGCTCTACAAAACCCTTTGAATTTAGTTCATTGAAAAAAAAACCAACTTCTAACAGGAAGCAGTCAGGGTGTT
Source organism: Littorina saxatilis (assembly GCF_037325665.1). Lineage (NCBI taxonomy): Eukaryota > Metazoa > Mollusca > Gastropoda > Littorinimorpha > Littorinidae > Littorina > Littorina saxatilis. The sequence goes on from NC_090249.1 coordinate 25,145,927, forward strand.
GATTTGTGGTATGTGTCCAATAGGAAGGTTTCCGCCAGTTATCTCTCTGAGGTTTTGGGTGCTTAGCGAGTACCGTTCACCTTGCGGGGGCATAAAACATCGAGGTTACAAGCAGGGTCAAGGGGAAGGTCGGCTGGGCGGACAGGAGTATGACGGCTTACTAGTGTCAAAACCTGGTGTTACCCATTATCACGTGATAATTACTAATTAACGCTGTCAGTTACTGTTTTCATCTGTTAGTTACTAATTTTCACGCGAAAATTACTAATGTTTAGTTTTGGCACTAGCAATCCGTCAGGAAGGGAGCCAACACTAAAAATTAGTAATTAACAGGTGAAAGTGAAAAATTAGTAATTTTCCCGGAAAAATTAGTAATTAACACGTGAAAATGGTAATTATCAAGGGAAAATTACTAATTTTCCCTTGATAATTACAATTATGAGGTTTTGGCACTAGTAAGCCGTCATACAGGAGACTTCAATAGGGAGGTTTCCACCAGTTATCTCTCTTTGAGGTTTTGGGTGCTTAGAGAGTACCGTACCTCTTGCGGGGCATAAAACATCGAGGTCACAAGCAGGGTCAAGGGGAAGGTCGCTGGGCGGACAGGAGACTATTGGAAAGAGGGTCATATCCCACGCAAAGGCTTGGCCAGATCTGAGATGGTGAGCTGAGCCCAACTGTTTTCACGGGAAAGAGTGTGTCTTTAATTTCTCGAGAAAAAACTCCGACAATACAATGTACCTGAAATACGAGCGATTCCACGAGCGTCAGACCCCACGTAGCCAGCGATATGCGCCCCGAGACTGTGCCCCATCAAATGTACACGAGACATGCTGACGTTGTGCGCATTTCTCAGTGACGTCAGAAAGTGTGCTGTGACGGCCCCGACCACTCTGGTATTGGCCACTGCCTTGGGGTAGACAGCGTGGGCTCCCGGTCCCCATGCCACCTTGATGACGTTGTAATGTCCCTGAAAAATGAGAATGCCCGTGTATATGTAAGTTTATATCGAGAGATTATCATCGGAAGAAAGAAAGAAAGAAACAAGTCGCGTAAGGCGAAAATACAATATTTAGTCAAGTAGCTGTCGAACTCACAGAATGAAACTGAACGCAATGCCATTTTTCAGCAAGACCGTATACTTGTAGCATCGTCAGTCCACCGCTCATGGCAAAGGCAATGAAATTGACAAGAAGAGCGGGGTAGTAGTTGCGCTAAGAAGGATAGCACGCTTTTCTGTACCTCTCTTTGTTTTAACTTTCTGAGCGTGTTTTTAATCCAAACATATCATATCTATATGTTTTTGGAATCAGGAACCGACAAGGAATAAGATGAAAGTGTTTTTAAATTGATTTGGACAATTTAATTTTGATAATAATTTTTATATATTTAATTTTCAGAGCTTGTTTTTAATCTGAATATAACATATTTATATGTTTTTGGAATCAGCAAATGATGGAGAATAAGATAAACGTAAATTTGGATCGTTTTATAAATTTTTTTTTTTTTTTTACAATTTTCCGATTTTTAATGACCAAAGTCATTAATTAATTTGTAAGCTACCAAGCTGAAATGCAATACCGAACCCCGGGCTTCGTCGAAGATTACTTGACCAAAATTTGAACCAATTTGGTTGAAAAATGAGGGCGTGACAGTGCCGCCTCAACTTTCACGAAAAGCCGGATATGACGTCATCAAAGACATTTATCCAAAAAATGAAAAAAACGTTCGGGGATTTCATACCCAGGAACTCTCATGTCAAATTTCATAAAGATCGGTTCAGTAGTTTAGTCTGAATCGCTCTACACACACACACACAGACACACACGCACGCACACACATACGCACATACACCACGACCCTCGTTTCGATTCCCCCTCGATGTTAAAATATTTAGTCAAAACTTGACTAAATATAAAAACAAGTCGCGTAAGGCGAAAATACAATATTTAGTCAAGTAGCTGCCATTTTTCAGCAAGACCGTATACTCGTAGCATCGTCAGTCCACCGCTCATGGCAAAGGCAGTGAAATTGACAAGAAGAGCGGGGTAGTAGTTGCGCTAAGAAGGATAGCACGCTTTTCTGTACCTCTTTTTGTTTTAACTTTCTGAGCGTGTTTTTAATCCAAACATATCATATCTATATGTTTTTGGAATCAGGAACCGACAAGGAATAAGATGAAAGTGTTTTTAAATTGATTTGGACAATTTAATTTTGATAATAATTTTTATATATTTAATTTTCAGAGCTTGTTTTTAATCCGAATATAACATATTTATATGTTTTTGGAATCAGCAAATGATGGAAAATAAGATAAACGTAAATTTGGATCGTTTTATAAATGTTTATTTTTTTTTACAATTTTCCGATTTTTAATGACCAAAGTCATTAATTAATTTTTAAGCCACCAAGCTGAAATGCAATACCGAACCCCGGGCTTCGTCGAAGATTACTTGACCAAAATTTGAACCAATTTGGTTGAAAAATGAGGGCGTGACAGTGCCGCCTCAACTTTCACGAAAAGCCGGATATGACGTCATCAAAGACATTTATCAAAAAAATGAAAAAAACGTATGGGGATATCATACCCAGGAACTTTCATGTCAAATTTCATAAAGATCGGTCCAGTAGTTTGGTCTGAATCGCTCTACACGCACGCACACACACACACACACATACACACACACACACACACACACATACACCACGACCCTCGTCTCGATTCCCCCTCGATGTTAAAATATTTAGTCAAAACTTGACTAAATATAAAAAGAAAGCAATATAGAAAGAAATGAAGAAAGAAAAAAAGAAAAAGAAAAAAAGAAACCAAGAAATAAAGAAAGAAAGAAAGAAGAAGAAAAGAAACGCAGACAGATAACACACGACACACAGACACACAGACACAAAGACACACACACACACACACACACACACACACACACACACACACACACACACACATACACACATACACACACACCCACACTCAACCGCAGGCACAACCACACACACACACACACACCGCTTGAAGTAGAGCCCTCGTCATATTGACCACCCAGTAGTCCATGCCGTCATTCATATACCCATGAATGATGACCTTGACCTCGGCATTGGGGTCAAAGTGCGTGCGCGAGATGATGTTCTCGGTGTTACGCCAGTCAAGGGCGTCACCCTCCAAAGGATTGGCACGGGTGTAAAGGGTCAAGGACACGCCAATTTTCTCAGGCGAGTTGGGCAACTCTCGCCACGAGTTAGTGAATGGTGCGTCATTGCGGAAGCATCCTAAGACGCCATAACACACTTTGGAATCGAAGATGTCGAGTAGCCCAGCTGAAACAAACATCAACAGAACAAACATTTAAAATCAGAATGCTGTTAGAACCTTATTTATTTAGGTATCACCAGGGATGAATCGTCAGCGGCTATCTTTATGGTATGTCTATGGTGTCAAAGAGGAGATAAGGATGAGGATAATATTTATACAGTCCCGTGAGGTTACCCTCATGGAAATTCGGGCTGCTTTCTCCCTGGGGAAAGCGAGCTGCCATACAATATACGGCGCTACCCATATTTTTTTCCTTTTTCCTGCATGCGTGTATTCATGTTTCCAAGCCATGAGACTTTTGCTGTGAACTTGGGTTCTTTATCGTGCGCATGCGTGCACACGGGGGTGTTCGGCCACCGAGGAGAGTCTGCACAAAGTTGACTCTGGGAAATAAATCCCTCGCCGAACGTGGGGATCGAACCCACGCCGATAGCGACAACTGGTTTTGAAGCCAGCGCTGCTACCGACTAAGCTATTTCCCCGCCCTATGGAGATAGGGTCTACTATGTCGTATCCATGACTTTGTACTAGATTAGTCTAATAAGACGATTTGATAGTTTAGCCTTTCGAGAGGCTTGGATGACGTCAGAGATTGATGTAGTGCGGCAAGGCGGCAGTTGTATCCTGATATGCAATAACTGAACTGCAGACATGAAACCGAACGGTCTTGTCTTTGATATATATGTGAATCTGTGGATGACCAACAACGCGTATATTACAGACTATACCGAGACATATAGCCTATAAAGCGACATGATAGTAATAGGCGACTTGCCCCATCGTCCAGCGCCGCCAAGTCGCGCGATAAATCTGCGTAAACTTGCGTGGCCTTGCGAGATCTCCCCCAAAATGCGGGCATGTTCGGATAGCTCTGTGAGAGGTTGCGTTTCAGTGCGGACACTTCGCCTTGAACATTGTGAATTTGCACTGTGAGCAGTGGGCTCAGCAATGATAGCCGCAAAAATAATCCAAAAGTTCGTTCAAAGTACCCAAGCATGGCCCGTGCAAAAAGGAAAGGCGATCAAGTTTAAAAAAAAAAATTGTGTTAACACAAGCCAGAGAACACCAGCGCATGTGAGAGCAAAAAGTTTGTCCGCAGGGAAGTGAACCTTCCTTTTCTTTCGCACCGGAGAGCTATTCAAGCGGGGAATACTATTGTGCAAGTTGGCTATTCAGAGTCAAAGAATGGCGGTAAACAAACTAACAAGTCGCGTAAGGCGAAAATACAACATTTAGTCAAGTAGCTGTCGAACTCACAGAATGAAACTGAACGCAATGCAACGCAGCAAGACCGTATACTCGTAGCATCGTCAGTCCACCGCTCATGGCAAAGGCAGTGACATTGACAAGAAGAGCGGGGTAGTAG
>NC_090249.1:25155617-25193117 GCF_037325665.1 Littorina saxatilis
AGAGAGAGAGAGAGAGTGAGTGTTGTCGCCCTCCGCGTTTTGACATCTCTGACATATTACTTTGGAACACTGAACATTCACCTTTACTTACAGAGACATTATTATTTCAGGGCAGAAGCTAGCGATGGGAAACAACCAACGGAACATTCTTGCTCTGCCATTTTGACATCAGACTGAGTTTTCTCCCTTCTCCGCCCCATTGCAAGACAACGAACGATTCTTACTGTGAGAAATTGGAAACACAGCTTTCAAGGTTGTGCCAGTGGTGAGAAAGTGAATCTGCTCACGAACTAACGCACAGAAAGGTTTCTCGACAAACTTTCTGTGTAAATACAAAATAAAACGCGATGTAGTAATTAATCATGTACACTATCATTAAGTGTTGATAAGTCCACATGAATTTTCCTGCTGGCACAAGAAAGAGGAAGGAATTATTACCGCAGGGTTTTATTGCATCACTAGTTAATGTCCCTAATTTGTTAAGAGGCCTGTAAGGTCATAAAGACTCATTTGTTTATTACGGCGGAATGATGTTATTACTGCGTTAGTCAGCCACTGTTAATCATACAAGTGAGAGTTATTAGTACATAAATACATGTAGCAGCTGTTAATTATCTTCGCGCGCGAGCGCAGCGCGTGTGTATATATGATTATGTGAGAGAGAGTGTGTGTGTGTGTGTGTGTTTGTGTGTTTGTGTGTGTGCGCGCGTGTGTACGTGCGTGTGTGTGTGTGTGAGTGTGTGTGTGTGTGTGTGTGTGTGTGTGTGTTTAATATGTGCGTGCATGCATAAATGAGTGTGCGGTGTGTAAAAATACATTTTTCGGAGTGTGCGTGCGCGTGTGGATGCGTGCGTGGATCTGTGCATTGTATGAAGTCTATTCGTTTTCTGCTAATAACACGATCATTGCATTAACTAATAATCAAAATATTGCGGAGGTGGAGGGTTTGTCTCTGGTACAGAACTTGCCAATTAATATTTCGAAAAAATAAACTTGGCAGATCGCAGAATTATATTTAAAGGTAAGGAAGAGACGGCATAACATCTGATCACGATCTGATCATGATTAGCCTCCTCTCGTAAGAAGTGTGAAAGAAGTAGTTGGAAGCCTCGATGCGACTGAACAAGCTAACTTCACAAACATAGGGGGATATGACAAGAGTATCACCCGGTATCATCTGTTAGTGTAACTCTTTCGGTGAACATACTGCGTATCTTTACCAGCCGAACACAGCAGTAAAGTTGCAATTCCATCAATCAGCAACCAATTAAGCAACCTACCTAACTTTTTAGGAACAGACCATGTGAATAATCGGTGACATAGCTGATTGACACACAATTTCTTAAGTCAAAGCATCACAATGATTTATCAAAACTTTGGAAAAGAGCACTTCAATTTTTTTCTCACTGGTAAATGACCTCCTACGTGTGTGTGCACTCGATGGCAATCGGAACTAGTTGACCCGTCGTTTAAAACTTTCAACATTCAAACGAACACTCCGCGAAGTCATGAAGAGGCCATACTGTCTCTGGTTTCACGTGCTATTCTTTAGCTCGGATTTGACCTTGGCCTCACTGAACCAAGATGACCTCGCTGACGTTTCCCTCAGCCCTGACAAAAATGATTCCCATCCAATTGCAACTCACTACTCATCGCAAACTTCATCGGGCTATACGGCTGATTACTATAGTTCTCAGCAGTTTTCCGGTAGTGATGTTCAGAGCTCTGTCAAAGCTAACGTGAGGGATGCGACTAGTGATCTTGGTCTTACTAGCCTAACAGAAACTCAGACCTCCTCCGAATATCAATACTATGCATCTGTCGGCCCTAGAACTTTCATGGACTGTGTTGTACACGGGGGGTCCCTGCATTTATCTGCCCCAGCGGGGAATATCCGTTTCGACGGCAACGACGACCGTACCGAGGCAAGCGAAAGTTCAACCGGCGCAGATACAAGCGACAGGGATAAACAGGCACAGTCTGAACAGCAAAACTTCTCGCAAAGCAGCCACGTCCCACATAAATGCCTGATTCGACTGTCAGGTGCGATGGAGAAGGTGTTTAAAATGACCCTGGAGTCCTGCTCTGGAATCAGCTTGCGAGCGTACGAAGTAAACAATGAAGCAAACAACAACGAAAACAACAAAATAAACAAAGAAAACCACAATTCTGACATTCAAAGTCTTCATCACGATTTTCAAACAAGCAGAGGAAGTACGCCTTTTCAAACTGAAGGCCAGACAATCAGCTTTCAAGGTAGAAACCGAACGACCCAAAGTTATCACACAAGTGGAATTAATGAGTCGATCACAGAACGTCACCAAAGTTACCAAAGAAGTGGAAGTTACAAGTCGTTCACAGAACGTCAAGACAAGCACTTCACAAGCACGGGAGTATCTGACAAACCGAAGCAAAGCAACAGGTCGTCTCTTGCGCTCAATTGTCACTCATGGTTCCCCCCGAGGCACGTCTTCAGTGACAGTTCCGTCGTCTGGTTCGAACTGAGCATGTCAGGGAACATCAGCCTAGGACAGACGAGTTTCAATTTAAGATTTGAGGCTGTGGACAAATCCGTAGCCTCCCAACACCAGCTGCAACTGTTTTCCACTTCTCCTTTGCGAGGTAGGTCTGTGGGTTTTAGATTTCTATTTTGTTTGTTGTCTATTTGCTGTTATTGAATTAGGATGGATCAACTTTAATTTAGGAATATGGACATATGCATTATCCTTAGAAATAACGGTTTTGCAAGTTAGTGAGCCTTACGAGTCCAATGTTAAGCATGTTGAATATTAGTAAAGGAACAGACTTTTTGGTTTCTATGTTGAGTCATCCAAATTCTTGTCGGGTAAACACACATTCCTTCCTACGTATGTAAACGATAATGTTCACAATCACAGGACTGCCCAGGCTTTTTACATTTAGTTCAAGTTTTGACTAAATATTTTCAGATAGACTGAGAATCGAGACGAGGGTGGTGGTGGTGGTTGTTGCAGTGGTGGTGGTGATGGCACTGTGACAACCTCTTTTTTTAATCAAATTGATTGACATTTTGGTCAACAAATCTTTGACTCAGTACGGACTATGGGGTTGCATTTCAACTCGATTGTTTAAAAATTAGTTTATGGTAGTTTTTTTCATTAACAATCTGAAAATTCTAATTCTAATTGCAATTTTAACAACAGATTCAAAAATGATTGCATTTTATTCTTTACCATTTCCTGAATCCAAAAATATATAGATATGTTTAGTTAATTCTGAAAATGTGCTCACTATGAAAGAAAGTCGGTCCTATGTAAGCATGCTTCGCGGTGACCAGAGTCTGGGTCTTCGGGATTCGGCTAGCCAAGCCTTACTACTCTACATGATAGCAGCTAGATCTCTTGTTTTCAGTGCCACAATCTTTTAATTTCAAACCGATATATTTACTGAATGTTTTGATATTGCTTCACGCCACTTGTTTTTCTTTTAGGGAATGCCATCGTCCTTCAAGTTGAATAACCCCCCACATCAACAGCCTCGCGCTTCGTTCTGTGCAGTGTGGGCACTTTTGGCTCAATTCATTTTGGAGATTGACACTGTTTCAGTTACGACATTGATTCAGTTAAAAACTCCCACTCTGCACAGAAAGTACTTCCTGTACACACAGTGCGGCTCACCACCCCAGAACTGGCCAGGCTTTTACGTGTGTTAAGACCATCGCTCCACTTAGTCACATACCAAAAATGAACAACATGGGTGCTCTATGTGGACGATTTAAATGACTTTATATATTCTTCTTCTTCTTCTGCGTTCGTGGGCTGAAACTCCCTCGTACATTCGTGTTTTTGCACGAGTGGATTTTTACGTGTATGACCGTTTTTACCCCGCCATTTAGGCAGCCATACGCCGCTTTCGGAGGAACTTTATGTATTAATTCCATAGAAAGCCACTAGACGCTTTTCAGAAATGTATTTCATAAAACATTCCAACTCACCACATCAAGCAGTCAATGTGCTGAATGTTGGTATGTGTCTACGTGGAAGACAGATCTTATCCCACGCAAAAGCTTGGCCAGATCTGAGATGGTGAGCCCAACTAATTTCACGGGAAGGAGTGTGTCTTTAAGAGGAATTCAGTACGTGTTCAAAGTGAAGACGGCTCTTATTCTGCGTAAAAGCCTGGGCAGGTCTGTGGTGGCTGCCATGACGAGTAACACGAGAGGGATGCTACCTAAAATGATGATTTAACTTAAAATTATGCCCGGCTTGCAGCATTTTTGTGTGTGTGGAGCACTTCCTCCTGACTATCTCCTTTGCCTCCTGCGTTCTGAAACGACCACGAAAACCATTTGTTGTGCAACGAACGGCTCCTATGTCTGTAAAAGATCGTTTCTCCCAAGAAAGTTATGTCAGGAGACTCTTTCGTGTTAAAAACAAAACAAAAAATGGAAGTAGAGATGAACATTAAAAAATGTTCAAATGTATGTCCATAGGATTTCTGCAGACACCGAACTGGGACGGTACCACGCAGCAGTACCCCCCTTTGATGAAAAGCTGCGTGACAGTGACTGCCCCTAAAGATCACGTCATATTTCTCAGTTTCCTCCGCGTGTCCATATTTGGTCAAGCTTGCAAAAGCGACACCCCAGACAGCGACAGCGAATTTGTAGCCCTGTACGACGGCAGCTGCTCGGACAGATCTAAAATGGTGTGGAAGCATTGCTCGATGAACCGACCGGACCCTTATCTGCACCCAGAACCTTCAGGCTCTCTTTCTCTCTACTTCGTCAGCAACGACGTAAGCGAACCGGCATCTTTCGGGTTCCGGGCTCAGTTCTCTTTCCACAATCTGAGCAGCAAACCGGAGCAGGTACGGCGAAAGTGGAACTGTTCTGTGGAACACTGGAAGGACTTTAAGCAGCATTTTTCTTGCGACCTCTTTCCCCAGTGTTTTGCGGGTGAGGACGAGGAACACTGCCCTTACACTACTTCTACGTGCGGTCCAGGATTTTTCGAAGTCTCGGGAAAGTGCTACTTGTATGCGCCCCGTCGCGGTACGATTTCTTGGGAACAAGCGTTTGCCAAGTGTGCCGATCGTGGGATGCTTTTGGCCAGTCTGGAGACCCATCAAGAGTGGAATGACGTCATCGGGTTGATTTCACGTCACGCTGATTTTACTCTGATCCACTTGGGGTTGAGGACGACAGAGTCAACTGTGCCTCAGTTGTGAGTGTAGTTTGTAGAGGTTACATGCCGAGTCTCAGTGATTATTAAAAATAATGGTCGAAGTTGGCGGATCATGAAAAATGCGAGCTTCAGCGAGCTTTTTCATGACCGCGAACTGAGACCATTATTTTTAATAATCACTGAGACGAGGTGTGTAACCTCTTTATTCCTCCTTTCTTCAGTTATTCAAAGAAAACAGGAGTTTTTGTGCGAAAGTTTGATCGAATCCGAATCACTCAACCAGTCAACCTGCGCAGGCGATCGATTAATGCGCGGTTGTATAAGTTCCGTGAAAATCATTCCATTCTGTTAACACTTCTTGTCAGTTTCCCTGTTTTGGACTAAAATCAAGTACACAGATATGCTGTTATTCTGCTGTGGCGGTAAAGGCAGATATTGTGTGTTCTGTTTATGTTTTAGTATCATTTAGGATAATGCTTTCGTCAAATGGTACTAGCAGACGAACTTTTGCACCCGTGTTCCAGCGTTAATTACTGTATGAAGTTCAGTTTTCTGGGGAAAATAGTGTATGAAACCGCTTTATGTTGTTTAAATTGATGAGATGTGTGCATTTGGTTGCGTGTGATCTGTTTATAAAATGAAATATTGTTGAAAACTGACCGTCGGATTGCAGTCTGTGTTGTCGAAGAAACTGAGTGAAAAGAAGGGGAACTACTCTTGTCGCTAGACAAAGTATGGGTTACTTGCCTTGGGAATTTGCTTGTGATAAACGTTTGTGCACTTCAGATCTAGATTCACAAAACAACCGAACTCATGGATTTTATATGGAGATTCATGTGTTCAGGCCTGTAGTTGTTAATATAAATGCGGTATGTTTGTATTGTTTGCTCCAGAGATGTATACTTCGTACGTATAGAGCGTTCGGAACTTTTCAGTCGCAAAAGTAGTACCGAAACAGAACAGCTTCTCAACCCATTGCACTATCGAGGATTCAGGCTGTTGCTGGCTCGTTATTTGTTTGGTTGCTGGGTCATTATCGAAAAATAACTAGCTCTACAAGTTTATAGAGGTAAAGAAGCAGAGGGGGGAATAAATTATAATATTATGTTTGTTTATAATTGAATATATTCTCTTTAGTTGAATCTTTGCTCGATATTTCTCGTTCTTTGTAGATTTCTGAGAGTCAATGGCGTCCGTCATTCCGTTACCTTTTACCTTATAAGTGTTTTGTTGTTGAAGATTTAGTTGTCTTATAGGTATGTCCGCTTCAACTGTTTTGTTGTAGTTTTTGTTGAAGCAAAGAAGGGCTCAGGAACCTGAATCATTTAAATGTGTTAGCTCGGACTGTTTCTTCCTGTGTTTAAACAAGAAGATCATCACAGAATCTGGCTCGTGTCCTACGTGATTTGTATATATACAGTATGTGTGATCTTTTTCAGCAAGTGTACAAGCTAGAATTTCTCAGGACGCTTTCATCTAGCAAAACCTGATGTGCCAGACACGAAACGAATGCGACGACGTGTTCTTCTGCTCGTCAGACCTTTATCACATTTCACGATTTTCTGTTCACGAGATCAGTACACATGTGCAAAGGTTCTGATGAAGCAGAATGATGCGCCTAAATCCATAATTGAAAAAACGATGTGCCTAAATCCAACCACTGATAGCAGAATGATGCGCCTAAATCCACCACCAACAGTAGCATGGTGCAACTTGATGAACCACTGGTAGCAGAATGATGCGCCTCAATTCACCACTGTGTGTGTGTGTGTGTGTGTGTGTGTGTGTGTGTGTGTGTGTGTGTTAGTGTTAGTGTGTGTGTTATCGTTAGTGTGCGTGTGTGTGTGTGTGTGTGTGTTCGTTTTAGTGTTAGTGTTAGTGTGTGTGTGTGTGTGTGTGTGTGTGTGTGTGTGTGTGTGTTAGCGTAAGTGTTAGTGTTAGTGTGTGTGTGTGTGTGTGTGTGTGTGTGTGTGTGTGTGTGTGTTAGCGTAAGTGTTAGAGGATGTGTGTGTGTGTGTGTGTGTGTGTGTGTGTGTGTGTGTGTGTGTGTGTCTTAGTGTTAGTGTAAGTGTTAGAGGGTGTGTGTGTGTGTGTGTGTGTGTGTGTGTGTGTATGTGTGTGTGTGTGTTAGTGTAAGTGTTAGAGGGTGTGTGTGTGTGTGTGCGTGTGTGTGTGTGTGTGTGTGTGTGTGTGTGTGTGTGTGTGTGTGTTGCTTTACAACTATTTGTTTTAAAAGTCACCCATTCTGCCCCGTGCTGATTTCTTTCTATGGGTACAAGTAGAGGGATGGTCTTATCCCATGCAGAAGCTAGGCCTGATATAAAATGGTGAGTCGAACTGTTTTCACGGGGAAGGATGTGCCTGTAAATGGACGTGACGATGTGGCAGGTACAGGCAGGGGCCCGGTAGCTCAGTTGGTAGAGCACTGGACTTGTGATCCGAAGGTCGCAGGTTCGAATTCGGGGCGGGACGGACACGGGTCAACTTTATGTGAAGACCCAGAGACGGAAGCCATATCTCACCCCCGTGTCACCACAATGGCACGTAAAACTGAGACCTCGGTCATTTCTGCCCAAAGTGCAGATGGCTGATACCACCCAAACACGCATACACTTGTGTATCTCATCAAAAGCCATGAGGGCGTAAAAACTCAAATGATCATATTATAACCCATATCATGTCCTTAAGAGAAGAAATATAGTAGCCTGTAGGACAGTAAGCATTCTCTCTTTCCTTGCAGGTACAGGCGGGCATGGATGTGGAACAGCAAGGTGATAGCTTATTTCGCGAGCGTGGCGGGCATGGCGAAGTTACCTGGGTGCGCCGCGCTCCCCTCCCCCCAATTCAGGTACGAAAACCCCCTCGTAACAATGCCTAACTTCACTCTTCGTCTTATTGATTGCAAAACACGCTATAAGTCTACCTACGTGTGTGAACCACCCCCGTCAAGACTTCTGAACCCGAATCGTCCACTTTTGAAGTTCGTTCCATCTTCTGAGAATGCTAGGATCAAGATATTGTCTCCTTCAATTGCCATTGTACCTGTCAAGGCCACTGCAAAGTCTTCGGAAGCTGCTTCTAAATTTGATGGACATACAACTCAATCTACCATTCCTGGTGCAACATCTGATTTGGTGCATTCCACAGTGTTTTCTCTGCATAAAGAAGCACTTTCGGGACACACTGCGTTATCTTCTCTACTGACCCCAATATCTTCCACAGACTCAGTCGTGTCTTCTGGGTACGCCACGATATCTTCAGAGGGCAACAGAAAAACGTCTTCTTCTTCCAGAAAATCCCCTATCGAGGTCGTAGCGTGTCCCAACGGGCACGTCACGCACGCGTTTTTGGCTTGTGACGTAGACAGCGCGTGCTGGAGCGCGTCATCGCAGGAGCAGTGCGTGGCGCCAGTGACGCCATTACCGCCGATGTTTAGGTGCAAGAATGGCGTGGATTCTGTGCCCTACACAATGCTGTGCGACTCTCGCGCTGACTGCCGCGACTCCAGTGACGAGGACTTCTGTGACTTCCCGTCATGCACGGGCGACAAGCCCTATTCCTGTGGAAGTGGAGGGCAGGTACGTGTTTTGTGAGTGTGTTTTGCAACCATTTTTCAGTTCCAGAATCTCTTGGTAACGCACACAAAAATCAGACACACACACACGCACACACACACACACACACACACACACACACACACACACACACACACACACACACACACACACACACACACGTTTACGTCCTAAAGCAAATGATTTCACCAGAATATCATATACACTAACATTTTCTGAAGTTACAATTGTATTTATTTTTGGACATGGCAGATTGTGAACATTTTGAAACAGCGCTTACATAATACTCATTATGCTTATTTGTTTAGAGCATGATCACTTTTACCTCTTCTGATGCTATTTCCAGCCATATCGGAAAGACACGTTACAATAAAATAAATAGAAACACACCATTACAACAAAAGTGAACCAGAAATTAAATCCTCATTCAAAAAGGGTCCTGTGCTTGCAATTGACCGGTCAGATACCCCATTCAATTACCCAACCCTCGTTTATATCATTCTGGGCATGTCATCATATTCAAAAGTATGTATCATAAAGTCTGTCCGATTGAATGTTCTACCTTTTCACACTTGTTTTAACACACTTTGAAACTATCACTTGTCTTGAAGAGGCAAAAATGAAAGGACGTGACGCAACACAGAAAATAATATACGAGAAAACGTTGGTGATAATTAACGTTGTTAGGAAATACCGATTCATGTTTGTTTCATCTGGCTTGGTTTGGTTGGAAAAGCATTTGTCTTTTTGACTTTATTTTAAGTTGTGCTGGGGTATTTTTGAGATAAGTACTGTTTGGAATGGAACATATTTTTGGCATTCAGTGGGTCTCATAAATGACCAAGCTGCTATGTGCCGTATTGACGATTGATCTCATTACCATCATCATCGTCATCGTCATCGTCATCATCATCATCATCATCATCATCATCATCATCATCATCATCATCATCATCATCATCATCATCCATAGTCCACATGTGCATATACATGTGTATGTGTTTCCCCAGTGTTTCAACTGGCGACAAAAGTGTGACGGGACGTATGACTGTGTCGATGGTTCCGACGAGTCGTGCTGCGGTGTTAGTTTCTTAGTAGTGAGACAATTCAGAAGCCCACCGCCTCCTGGCAGGATAGAAATCGATTACATCGTCAATGTCATAGCACTAACGTCCACCCTGTGTCCGAAGGGACACTTTCAATGTCCGGGCAACGGCTATTGCCTTCCTATTCACTTTATATGCAACGGAATAAAAGACTGTCCAGGTATGGAAGACGAGACTGCATGTGACAGCTACACGTGTTCGGGTTTATATCGATGCCGTGGATCCAGGATGTGCGTGGAGCTGAGAGAAGTGTGCGACGACAAGTATGAGCCCCGCTGTCCACAGTCCGACGACGAACTGTTGTGCGATTTGAGCTGTCCTGCGAACTGCACCTGCCGCGGATTGGCTTTCTTTTGTGCCGGAAAGTTCCCTGTTGGGGATCATCCATCTCTACGTTTTCTGGAAGCTCGCGGTTCTGGCTTGTCATTGGGCGAAGTGGTTAACAATACGGAACTAGTTCACTTGGGTCTAGCAGCGTGTGGGATTCGCAATCTCTCGGTGATTTTGCTGCCTCGAATCCACAGCGTGGATCTCAGTGACAATCACCTGTCTGTGCTTTCACTGCAATATTTTCAGAGGCTTCGGCATCTGCGGGAACTGATTCTGTCTGGAAACCCTTTTACTTCGTCCACCCCGGCTGACGCTTTCTCGCCTCTGCGTGGTTTCCGTCCGCTTCGCAGCCTGGATCTTTCGAGAACTCTTTTAAACTTTCTACATAAAGAAGTTATCCAAGTATTTACAGACATTAAGGTTCTGAACGTCTCGCATAGCAGACTGAGCACGCTACAGGGACTGGAAGAGTTGAAGAGTCTAGAAGAGTTGGACCTGAGGGGTTGCAAACTCACAGACTTCCAGGCAGGTATTTTGCAGAACATACTGAACCTGGAGAGGCTGTATGCAGACAACCCCAAGATGTGCTGCCCAGCTGCGCTGCCTGATGGATTCGACCTCAAGCAATGCTTCGCCCCGACTGATGACATCTCTTCGTGTGACGCTCTGCTTCGCTCCAACATCTACCGTGTTGTGCTGGCTATCTTTGCCGTGCTGGCGCTGCTCGGAAACTTGGTGTCGTTCATCTTCCGCGTTCGTCTGCCTCCTACCGCCAAGAAGCTGGGCTTTAATGTGTTCGTTACCCAGCTATGCCTGTCTGATTTCTTGATGGGGGTGTACCTGGCAATGATTGGGGTGGCTGACCAGCTGTACCTGGGTAGCTACGTGTGGCAAGACGAGGCTTGGAAGATGAGCACGGCGTGTAAGGTTGCCGGGTTTCTGTCTCTTCTGTCCAGTGAGACGTCAGCCTTAATCGTGTGCCTCATCACCGTGGAGCGCTTCCTCGTTCTACACTTCCCTTTCAGCAGACTACACTTCAAGGACCGCTCTGCTTACTTGGCCAGCAGCGTGGCCTGGGGCACAGGTCTCGTCCTGGCCTCCCTCCCTCTAATGCCTGCCACTCAGCACTGGCGGTTCTACAGCCAGACCGGCATCTGTCTCCCGCTACCCGTCACAGGAGCAGACTTCCCAGGACATGGCTATTCCTTCGGCGTCATGATCGTCTGCAACCTGGTTCTCTGCCTTCTCATCGGTGTCGGACAGTGTTTCATCTACTGGTCGGTTAAGTCTAACACGATGGCTCCCATGGCCTTTGACGCGACCCGCAAAACCAGCGACGCTGCCATCGCCCGGCGGCTTCTTACTGTCGTCATGTCCAACTTCCTGTGCTGGTTTCCCATCGGACTGTGCGGTGTGATGTCATCGAATGGTTATCCAATCCCTGGCGAGGTCAACGTTGCCATGGCCATTTTTGTACTTCCGCTCAACTCGGCGCTCAACCCGTTCCTTTACACGCTGAATATTATCTTGGAGAGAAGAGAGAAGAGGCGAGAAGAGCGACTCAAGAAGTTCTTAATTAGCGAAATCAAGTCTGACAGACTCAACAGACAGTGAAGAGAGAAAAACGATGTTGGTGGCCAGGCGTGAAGCCGAAAAGGACTTTGAAATTTCAAAAACTTGTCGCAAGTAGCAATTAGCATTATATGTTATGAACAAATAGTGCCTTTCATCTGACCTCGTTGCATGTTGGCGTGTGTGTGTGTGTGTGTGTGTGTGTGTGTGTGTGTGTGTGTGTGTGTGTGCGTATGTGTGTGTGTGTGTGTGTGTGTGTGTGTGTGTATGACTTTTTGTGTGTGTGTGTGTGTGTGTGAGTGCGTGCGTACGTGCGTGCGCGTGTGTGTGTAAGCGCACGTGTGTATGTTTGTTTGTGCATGTGTGTGTGTGTGTGTGTGTGTGTGTGTGTGTGTGTGTGTGTGTGTGTGTGTGTGTAATGGAGGAGCATGCAGACACGCAAAACAACAGGCTGATCACACTCTGCACAAGAGAACAGTCAGTAACGCACATGGGAAACTTCGACACGCAACTCAATCAGTTTATGTCTATACCGAGGTACGGTACAGGACCACTGGGCTGACGACAAAAAACACCTTTGATACGTTAATCCTGTTACACTGACCTCAGTTGGTTACTGGGTGTGCGTGTGTGTGTGTGTGTGTGTGTGTGTGTGTGTGTGTGTGTGTGTGTGTGTGTGTGTGTGTATGCGTGTATATGTGTGGTTGAGTTTTGTGGTTGTGTGTGTGTGCATGTGTGTGTGTGTGTATGCGTACGTGCGTGCGTGCGTGCGTGCGGCGTGTGTGGGTGTGTGTGTGTGTGTGCGTACGTGTGTGTGTGTGTGTGCGTATGTGCGTGGAGCGTGCGTTCATGCGTGCGTGCGTGTGCGTGTGTGTGTCAATGTGTGTGTGTGTGTGTGTGTGTGTGTGAAGGCTGATGGTAGTGACGACTCTGTGATGAGGGAGCAGACACGCACAACAACAGGTTAATACCATTAGCCTGTTTGTGTGTGTGTGTGTGTGAATAGTCAGTCAAGCACATGAGAAGCTTCGAGACGCAACTCAATCAGTGCAAGTCTATACCGAGGTACAGTGCAGGACCACTGGGCTTACGACCAAAAAAACACGTTGATACGTTAAACCTATTACACTGACCTCAGCCGGTCACTCTGTGTGTGTTTGCTTTTGATCCTCGCGTAGACGGCACCTGGGATATTGGACACGACAGCACAGAATGTACGCATTCCTGTAACACGTGAAAGGTAAGATTACTATGGCTTGACTGGCATCTTAATATTAGGACAAACAAAAATATATGTTGGTTTAGGGTAACATGACCAAAACAAAATAGGGTCGGTAGGTGGGCATTTTTATTTAAATTTTTTTTATTTTTTTCAGTCTCGGTATGGTTTGCAAAATGTGCCAGAGGTTTTTTTTTTTAATTTTTGTTGTTAAGAAATGAACAAAAAGGTTTAGCGTCGGTGGAAAAAATAGGGTTACCCTAAACCAACATTATAAGATGTTTGATGGGTTGTTGACAGACCAGCTTTTTTGTCGGTCCGATCATATCGTCGATATGCCCCCCAAGGACCGACAAAAAAGCTGGTCTGTCAACAAACCACCAAACATCGTTTTTGTCATCATTTTGGTTGTGAGAAAATAAGTGCACAATCAACCCAGGGAGCCATGCATTGAAACACGGGTTCCGTGCTGATAACTACACGAGTCCCGGTTTGATAACCAATGGCAATCAAAGCTGGCGTGTGAAAGCAACTTTCTGTGTTTTTGAGTTCATTAAATGTTGGGATGAATATGTCAGGTTTGAGGATGCGCAGTTCTGTAAGTTCATCTCGGTATTCCACCCCTCGGCTTTCTGTTGTAAATATTAAGCTGAGTGATCGAATGTGGAAGCTACGTTTGGTCAAAGGTCACAGAAGATTTGCGTCGTGCAGCGAAGGAAAGAATCGAGTCTTGTTTCCGACTCAGTACCTCTTTGTTTTTCATTAGACCTGTCATTCTGCTTGCTCGGCTTTGTTAGATGCTTGCTCGGCTTTGTTAGATGCTTGCTCGGCTTTGTCAGATGCTTGCTCGGCTTTGTTAGATGTTTGCATATCTTGTTGCTATTTTCTTTGCTTTTATTATTGCTTCTTATTTGTGCTTCGTTTATTGACACAACGTCTTATGCACGGGTCAAAATGTGTGTGTCAGGGGTCGTTTTACTTGAACTTGACGTTCGTGTTTCTCCGAACGTCTGTGTATCGAAACACAGATATACGCACTCCATGACTCTGTAAGAAGACAAAACATATCGCTAGCTTTCATTTGTTTTTGATGAATGTATGACCTTTCATGAAGTAGTTTTGTTTTTTGTTTACTTTTGCCAGTTTGCCAGTTCGTTTTTGGAACTTTGCAAAGCAGTGTCGTGTCGTCTGTTTAGGTCTGGGGAAACACCAATGAAAAGAGCCAAAGAATCCCCGAACGAAGCGCATAGCGCTGAGTTCAATAATTTTTTTCTTCTTAATCTTTTCTCCATGTAAGCCTATTCTCACGTCTCACACTTCTCTAATAAAACCGCGAAAGTATTTCTGACTAATGAAAGGGTTGGCTGGCCTTTTGATTTATTTGGTCATAACACACGTCGTACAAACACTAGCAGTGAATACCTAGTTTGTATGACTGTTAGTCCGGCCCCGGACAAGTGGGTCCACAGAACTTCCTTGGACCATGTAGCTCTGTCCCCAAACACACCTCTGTCAGCGTTGCCATCTAAGGTGAGTACAGAAATGAGTTTGCACTTGAGTGTTTATGG
Organism: Littorina saxatilis; assembly: GCF_037325665.1. Classification (NCBI taxonomy): domain Eukaryota; kingdom Metazoa; phylum Mollusca; class Gastropoda; order Littorinimorpha; family Littorinidae; genus Littorina; species Littorina saxatilis. The sequence continues at coordinate 25,170,153 of NC_090249.1, forward strand.
GAAACTTAAATGAATCGTGACCACTGCGGGATAAATGAAATTCATTAGTTTGTGCGTTATAGTAGTAGTAGCAGAACGATCGGGATTTGTTGGTAGCTAGTTGAGTTGTGTGCATTGGAAAGAATGGATAACTTTGTGTGGACAACAAGGTATATTTCCGTTCTTGTTATTGCGCACGGCAATCTTTTTATATTTAGTTAAGTTTTGACTAAATATTTTAACATCGAGGGGGAATCGAAACGAGGGTCGTGGTGTATGTGCGTGTGTGCGTGTGTGTGTGTGTCTGTGTGTGTGTGTAGAGCGATTCAGACTAAACTACTGGACCGATCTTTATGAAATTTGACATGAGAGTTCCTGGGTATGAAATCACCGAACGTTTTTTTTCATGTTTTTGATAAATGTCTTTGATGACGTCATATCCGGCTTTTCGTGAAAGTTGAGGCGGCACTGTCACGCCCTCATTTTTCAACCAAATGGGTTGAAATTTTGGTCAAGTAATCTTCGACGAAGCTCAAACTTCGGTATTGCATTTCAGCTTGGTGGCTTAAAAATTAAAAGAAGGGTTATTCTTCACTCAATAAATGGATCAGTGATATATTACATTCAACAGTGCTCTGCGCCAGAAGTCATTCACAACCACAACGCGGTTTTCTACTGAGCACAAGTCATTCATAACCATAGCTCCGTTTTACACCCGGCGATGTTAGAGTGTTTGTGCATCAAACAAAAAGTCCCACCCAATTACCTGACAAAAGTTAGCACCGCTCATTACTACAACTCTGATTCAGATATCTACGTACAGTCAGAACAATAAACGCCTAGAGGTAACAATTAACCATGTTGACACCGAGAAAGATCTCAAGCAAGACACCGAAGAGTCGAGTTACCTTTAATCAAGAAGCCGACAGATAAGTAAGTACAACGGCTCGCGACACTGCGGGGAAGGAAGAGAGATATTTACAGGTGTGAGCAACACAGACCGGAGATTTGGCGGAGTGTGGATGTGGGGTTGATTATATAAAGTGACACCATGTCTACCAAACAAGCTGTCTTCGTCAGGTCGTACAAGAAGGGTGATACTGCCGGCGACGGTAAACCCGAGGTAAGGGGGCTTACTTGGTTGTGGATTGAGTGTTAGATGTTGATTGTTCGTATTTCATGTTGTATTCTTGTGTGCGATTCGCTTGTGAATATTTTTAAGTGGAAATGATTTAGTTATGAGGTTGTCTTGGGTTAGATGTTACAGTTCATGTTTTGTGTTGCGGGTTTTGTGAGGGCGTTTTTTGTGTGTTCGTGAGTTTGTGTGTTTGTGTGTGTGTGTGTGTGTGTGTGTGTGTGTGTGTGTATGTGTGTGTGTGTACGTGCGCGCGCGCCTATACGTGTGTGTGTGTTTATATATATGAGCCAATGTCAAAAGGTGCTGTGGGTACGCTAGGTATTTTATAAGTTCTGTAACTGAACTTTTGGTTTTTCTGAGAGATTAATGAATAAAGATGATCGCAGAGAAAAACCAAAGACTAACTATAAACAGTTAAAATTCTGCTCCTCATTCATTACGCAAATTAGTGCTTTTTAGGGACGTATTTTGACAAGGTGTTTGAGTACTCTCGATAGTTTTAGAAAAAATGCTAATAAGCTTTTTTTCTGGGCAGTTGGATTTAAACCAAATGATTGCATGAACCCCAATACATAGTTCTGTGTGTTTTTCTTCCCATTTGTCCGTTTTTTAAAGAAATTATTAAAGTTTGAAAATTGCGTGTCTAGCGTGACTCTTTGCGTCACAAAAACTCAAACTTTAAAAAAGCTTCCAAAAAATGTTGTTGTTCAACTAGATACACAAAAGAACCAGTTTTGAACAAAAACTGTCGGTGAAAAGGAAAAACAATGAAAATAACCACTATATTTTGAAGTTTGGTACCATTTCTGGCTAATTTAAGCTTTGTCGTCACAATGTCACACTAGACACTTTTTTAGCAAATTTCCTTTTTTTTCCACAAAATTTTTAATTTCTTTCTTTTTTTTGGCTAGCAGTCAGAAGCAAATCAAATGACTGCTTCATAATCACAGTTTTTGAAAAGAAGAAATAAAAAGGAATTGTCATTATTGTGTGACAGAACAATTTGTCGTCACAGGTCACACTAGACACACGACGTCATTTGTCCATCCAAACAAAATTTATGTAATTAAAACCACTGTTTTAGAAGATTGATTACGTGCTTTAATTATCGACAAATGCTTGTTCTTTATCACTCTCTTGAGATGACCAGGAAGAAATAATAATGGGCCAGAATTCCCAATCATCTAGGCCGTTTTCTGAACTTCGCGCACGGCGCGCTAGTGTTAAGACCGCGGCCCAAAAAACACAGTCCGGTGCCCAGCGATGCTCGGAATACAAGAAAAGGATGAAAAAAACTCGACCAGGAGTATGCTGCCTACCTGGATAGACAGAACATATTGAGCAAGGCTTGGAGGGAACACCGGACCGACGAGCGGAGAGCATAATGGATCGCGAGAAAGCAAGACATCGTAAACAGTTGAGCAGGTAATTTACAAATCTGTAGAATCTTCTGTCAAGTCTCCATCTAATCCAGAGTCGAATTAAAAATTGAGTATGCGAATTTGATTACCTTTCAGTGTACAGACTGTAACGAGGACACTCACACACACACACACACGCACGCACGCACGCACGCACGCACGCACGCACGCACGCACGCACCCATGCACACACGCATGCAAGCACTCACACACACAAGCAAGCACGCACACACACGCACGCACCGATGCACGCATGCATTCAAGCGCGCAAAATGTGTCACTGAGATTTTGGTAGGTTTAGGAATGTGTTTATGTAAAATTCTTTTTAAAAAAATAAACCGGGAAAAAAACTACCCAATGTTTTGCGCTAAAACCCGTCTCCGGGTTAATAATTTTCAGTTTAAACCGTTTGCTGCAGACCTGCCGTTTCACACCGAGATTATCATTGCATGGACAATTAAAGAACTACAAATATGAGGATACCGATACTCAACATTACAACTCATAATGTGCGGTGTGTGTGTGTGTGTGTGTGTGTGTGTGTGTGTGTGTGTGTGTGTGTGTGTGTGTGTGTGTGTGTCCCAGGGCTCGTGCGAAGAAAGAAAAAAAGAAAAACAGCTCTCCGCTAACTGCAGCAAAAAGGAAGAAAACGGCTATTAAAAACATAATTCGTAAAGCGGAGACACCTGCAGACAGGCAGAAGAAGAAACCCAAAGAAAATGCTAAGGTTCGGCAGTGCAAAAGAAGATCTTCCATGACAGATAAACAGAAGAGGGAATTGAACAAAATAAGAATGGACAGATACCACAGAAAACAAGAAAAAGACAATCTGACGAATCTCGCAAGACCAGTGAGCTTTTTGAAGTCAGTAAAAATGGCATTTAATGCCATTTCCAGGAAGCGGGACAAAGAGTCTCTTCAGAAACAAAATTTCATTAAAACGTTACTCAAGCGACAAGCAGTACATCAAGACAGTTGTAGAACTCTCAAGCAACTGTACGTGCGTAAACGTCCGACAGACACAAAAGTGGAGAAATTCTACGACAGGGAATCAATCGATGTGCCTGGAAAGCGTACAGTGTCAAAAGTGTCAATGATCCAGAAAAAAGTTCTGACCAAGAAAGTGGAGGACTTGTTTGAAATGTTCAAATCTGAAAATCCGTTGTACAAAATATCTCTGACCCCTTTTGCACGGAGGCGCCCAAAACACATCCTGCTGTCTACCAGTCGGACTTTTCTGCAGTGCCTCTGTGAGACATGCACCAACCCAATGTTGAAAGTTGACAAGCTAAACCAGCACTTGTCTGCGATAACTTATTTAATCCGCTTTTATGGAATAACCAATATTTTGTTTATGATGGAAATGTACTGTATTTTGAAGATTGGACAAGAAAGGGTCTTGTTAGCGTATATGATGTTTTACATAGAAAAGAGTTTGTTTCCTATCAGTTCATTTGTGATGTTTTATGAAAATCCCCACAGAGAATTTTGAAATATAACATGGTTCGTGCTGTTGTTGTAAATGTTATTAATAAGATGATGCACGGAAAGGAAGAAATTGATTTGATGGATATCCCCTCTTATCGTGGTAAGAAAGTACACAACGCACAACAGTTTAGAAAAGAATTAGTAAGCATGAAACTTGTTGAACCGTGTGCAATTGGATTTTGGAGGAGGAAATTTAATTATGAAATTGACAAGAAAGATTGGCTGATGAGTTTTGAATCGGTTAAAGAGACAAGGCTACGAGTATTACAATGGAAATTACTTCACAATATTTACCCCACAAATATTATGTTATGTAAAATGAAAGTTGTGGAAGACAATATTTGTTCACACTGTAGTAATAGCATTGACTATATAGAACACTTTTTTTTCTTTGGCCCAGTGGTGCTTGAGTTTTGGAAACAAATTGAATTTTATATTTGGGTACAGTTGGATAAACAGATAAAGTTAACTGTGCATGAAATCATGTTTGGAGTTAAAAATCGAAAAATGCATGCAGCTCTGTTGAAAGAATTAAACTGTATAATTTTGGTTGCTAAAATGTGCACAAGTATTTATAAGAAAACCAAGGCTTCAATGCCTCTTTTTGTTATCTTCGAAAGGCAACTGCAGATCAGAAATATTTATTTTTGATTAAAAAGTTCCAAGACAAATATTTAGTAACTTTTTTTAATAAAAACAATTGTAAATGTTACCTCCACCATCATTACCCCCTCCCCCCTTTTCACTCTCTCTCTTTCCCTCTCTCTCTCTCTCTCTCTCTCTCTTTCCCTCTATCTCTCTCTGTCTCTCTAAAGATGTCTTTATAATGAATTGTCAGAATGTATTCCAAATGAGTGTGGTCAATTATGTATCTATACATCCGTAGATGCCTTTCATTTGTTTCATGAATTTTAATACTATAGACTTTTTGAGTGGTAAATGTTGAAGGATGAAAGAAAATATATTGTGAGTGGACGGATGCATGTTATTCATTAAAAGCCCCACAATGATGTGCTTGGCAACAAATAAAAACAAGTCGCGTAAGGCGAAAATACAATATTTAGTCAAGTAGCTGTCGAACTCACAGAATGAAACTGAACGCAATGCCATTTTTCAGCAAGACCGTATACTCGTAGCATCGTCAGTCCACCGCTCATGGCAAAGGCAGTGAAATTGACAAGAAGAGCGGGGTAGTAGTTGCGCTAAGAAGGATAGCACGCTTTTCTGTACCTCTCTTCGTTTTAACTTTCTGAGCGTGTTTTTAATCCAAACATATCATATCTATATGTTTTTGGAATCAGGAACCGACAAGGAATAAGATGAAATTGTTTTTAAATTGATTTGGACAATTTAATTTTGATAATAATTTTTATATATTTAATTTTCAGAGCTTGTTTTTAATCCAAATATAACATATTTATATGTTTTTGGAATCAGCAAATGATGGAGAATAAGATAAACGTAAATTTGGATCGTTTTATGAAAGAAATATTTTTTTTACAATTTTCAGATTTTTAATGACCAAAGTCATTAATTAATTTTTAAGCCACCAAGCTGAAATGCAATACCGAACCCCGGGCTTCGTCGAAGATTACTTGACCAAAATTTCAACCAATTTGGTTGAAAAATGAGGGCGTGACAGTGCCGCCTCAACTTTCACGAAAAGCCGGATATGACGTCATCAAAGACATTTATCAAAAAAATGAAAAAAACGTATGGGGATATCAATCCCAGAAACTGTCATGTCAAATTTCATAAAGATCGGTCCAGTAGTTTGGTCTGAATCGCTCTACACGCACGCACGCACACACACACACACACACACACACATACACACACACATACACACACACATACACCACGACCCTCGTTTCGATTCCCCCTCGATGTTAAAATATTTAGTCAAAACTTGACTAAATATAAAAAAAGAAATAAAAAAAAGACTCCAACATTACAAACCTTAAAGGCACAGTAAGCCTCCCGTAAACCATCACAGATACTGTCAGGCTTTTACACACAGTACAAACACCCTTCCATGTGAACGCTCACTAAACGGGAACATCCCAGGTGCCCTACGTAAAGAGCGAGCAATTTTTACAGAATTAATTTTGCGGATTGTCTCAGAGACAATCGGACCGTGGTGCGTTTTGGCGCTAGACCTAACATTTAAAATCTAAATAATAAATTGACAGCTTGTTACACAAACATTCTTAAATCATAAAAGAATTCTTTTTTCATCAAGACAAGATCAGTACAATTCGAAGTTTTTAAAGTTTGAAAAAAAAAAGCCCGGAAGCAGGGTCACGCAAGGTCGTGGTTCTCGTAGCAGACGACGGTTTATGCCTATCGCCGATTCCTCTAAACAGTCAAAAGCCATCGCTAGAGTTCTTGTGAACCACAGCCGTTTGTTTCGTGCATAGTCAGATAAGCTCACATCGAGTCGCATTCAAATTACTAACTGACGACTACATTGTGAAAAAGGGAAACTGGATCACACGGTTCACGATGGCTCAAACCACGCAAAAATAAATTCTTTGAAAATTGCTCGCTCTTTACGGAGGGCACCTAGGATGTTCTCAAGCGGTGAGTGTTTAAATGAAAGGGTGTTTGTACTGTGTGTAAAAGCCCGACAGTATCTGTGATGGTTTACGGGAGGCTTACTGTGTCTTTAACATTTGACCAGAGTCAACTAGTCTTGCGTCATGTCAGGGCGTTTTCTTGTCCTGGGAATATATTTCATGACCCCACTGTGACCTTGAAATGTGACGCAGGTCTTCCATATTTGTATCATCTATGGGGGACATCAAACCCTGGAAATGTGGAAGTTTCAAAGATGTAGCCCTCAAAACATTCAAAACAATGATACTTTTTACTTTTTGTTCACCTTAGACGGCCTGCTATGACCTTGATATTTGACAAGGGAGAACCAAACTCGCATCATATTTGGATATCATCAAAACATAGAAGTATGGGAAGTTTAAACGCTTTCGCTACAAAGCATTTTGAGAAAATTCCAAATTATTCCCTTTTTGACCCGAAGACAACCCCACCGTGACCTTGACATTTGACAAAGGTCACCCATATTTATATCATGTGTGTAGGCTATCAAACTCTGGAAATTTGTGAAGTTTCAAAGATGTAGCCCCAAAAACATAAAAAAACAATGATACATTTTTTTTCTCCTCATTAAGACAGACCTGCTATGACCTTGCTATTTCACAAGAGTAAACCAAATTGAGCATCAGGATTGGATATTATCTCAACAAAGAAGTGTGTGACGTTTAAAAGCTGTTGCTTTAAAACTTTTCGAGAAAATACCAATTTATCACTTTCTGACCCAATACGACCCCGCCGTGACCTTGAAATGTGACGAAGGTCAACTACTCTCTCACCATGTCTGGAGGTCATACAATCATACAAGTATGTGAAGTTTCAAAGCTTTGACTTCAACAATATCTGAGAAAACCTCAAATTAAAGAACTTTTGTATGGAGCACATACCGTTTGTGACTGTGATAGCAATAAATGAATTCATGTTGCTAACATACACATTTTATGCGCTTTTACCTTGATTATATTTAATCTACACCCCAATACTCATATGCGAGCTCAGTAGAAATGAAAGTTCTAGAAAAAAAAAATGGAAAAAATCAGGTTTATGTCCTTACATGCCACAAGAGACACTCGTCAAGCCTCAACTTAACGGCCAAATAACACAGCCGTTGTGAAAGATTTTCCCTTTTCTCCTTTAGAAACTATATACTGAATGTGTTAAGCAACTCAAAACACCAGTCATTTTACTTTTGGTGTACTTTGATTTTCGAAGCTGTCAGACAGCACCTTTTGACATTGGCTCATATATATATATGTGTGTGTGTGTGTGTGTGTGTGTTTGTGTGTGTGTGTGTGCGTGTGTGCATGTATGTGTGTTTGTGTGTGTGTGCGTATGTGTGTGTGTATGTGTGTGTGTGTGTGTGTGTGTGTGTGTGTGTGTGTTTACGTGTGTGTTAGTGTGTGTGTGTGTGTGTGTGATGTTTCATTGATGTTGTTGTTGTATGTACATTTACTACTTCTTTGTGTCATTGTTAATGTTGCCGCTAAATTGTTGTTATTGTGTACGCTTCCGTTAGAGTTGTCATCGTCGTTGTCATCGTCGTTGTCATCGTCCTTGTCATCGTCCTTGTCATCGTCCTTGTCCTTGTTCTTGTGGTAGCGCCGTTTCGTTTTCATTTTGTGTATGTTTCTCTAATTTTCTCCAAGTGTTCTGTCCCTAATCTCTACAGATATCCTCTTCGATATCTGGTACATAAAGTGCCTGTAGTCCTGATGCTAACTAATTATGCGAGGAAAGGCAGCAATGGGACAACTATGTAATGAACTGGCGATCCTGTACTGAATATCGAAACAAAAGCTACCCACACCACACAAAGCCTGACTCGATCTCAAGTCACAGTTTTCTTTATCGTTGTGAGGTGCGTTCAACACAAGCATGTAGCAAGCGCTCTTGAGAACAAAACAAGTCGCGTAAGGCGAAAATACAACATTTAGTCAAGTAGCTGTCGAACTCACAGAATGAAACTGAACGCAATGCAATGTTTCAGCAAGACCGTAGCATCGTCAGTCCACCGCTCATGGCGAAGGCAGTGAAATTGACAAGAAGAGCGGGGTAGTAGTTGCGCTGAGAAGGATAGCACGCTTTTCTGTACCTCTCTTCGTTTTAACTTTCTGAGCGTGTTTTGAATCCAAACATATCATATCTATATGTTTTTGGAATCAAGAACCGACAAGGAATAAGATGAAAGTGTTTTTAAATTGATTTCGAAAAAAAAATTTTGATAATAATTTTTATATATTTAATTTTCAGAGCTTGTTTTTAATCCAAATATAACATATGTATATGTTTTTGGAATCAGCAAATGATGGAGAATAAGATGAACGTAAATTTGGATAGTTTTATAAAAAAATTTTTTTTTACAATTTTCAGATTTTTAATGACCAAAGTCATTAATTAAATTTTAAGCCACCAAGCTGAAATGCAATACCGAAGTCCGGGCTTCGTCGAACATTACTTGACCAAAATTTCAACCAATTTGGTTAAAAAATGAGGGCGTGACAGTGCCGCCTCAACTTTCACGAAAAGCCGGATATGACGTCATCAAAGACATTTATCAAAAAAATGAAAAAAACGTATGGGGATATCAAACCCAGAAACTCTCATGTCAAATTTCATAAAGATCGGTCCAGTAGTTTGGTCTGAATCGCTCTACACGCACGCACACACACACACACACACATACACCACGACCCTCGTCTCGATTCCCCCCTCGATGTTAAAACATTATACGTTATTTGCGTGTTTGACCAAAATATGACATTTTACACAGATCGAGACAGTCATTGTTCTCCGAGACCGCGCTAGCGGTCGAGGTGAACAATGACTGTCGAGATCTGTGTAAAATGTCATATTTTGGTCAAACACGCAAATAACATTTATGTATCGATCGAATTCCTTTCAGGTACTTATGACTTTGTTGTTGTTTTGACGATTGAACGAGCACACACACACATGCATGCAATCCACATGTATGCAATCAAACACATAAGCTTCATATTTGGGCGTTTCAGGTTGACCGAAACTTCAAAGGAACTACAAAACACACGTCATGTACTCACTTTGTTGTTGTTTTGACATTGAACAGCACACACACATGCAATCAAACACATGACGTTTTTTTTTTTTAGTTCCTTTGAAGTTTCGGTCAACCTGAAAAGCCAAATTATAAAGTTTTGTCGGCCTCTGACGTCACATGACTCAAAGAAGGGAAATCCAATCTCCAATCGATACATTTAGTCATAACTTGACTAAATGTAATAACTTGACTAAATGTAAAAAGAAGTCATGGCTTTGTCCTTACGGGGAACAAAACTTGAAGCGGTTTTCGTGTCATGACGTCTGACGAGCAACGTAGGCGGCATTTTGAACTCAAAGCCATGACGTTCCCTACACAAGGCTTTGATAACGAACGGATAAGGGGCGTAACTCCTTAGTCATATTACAGTTGAAAATTCAAAGCGGGTCGGCTTCACTCAATTTCTTGGCATCAGAGGCTTGACATAAATTAGGAAAACAAATGGTTGGACCCATCATGGACCAACTAAAACGCTGTAGGGCAGAATTAATATTTTGATGGTATTTTTCAACGTTCTCAGCGTCACTGCAGGAAGTGGCGTTCTCAGCGTGCAGAAAGTGAGAGTCAAGTCCCTTTGTATCAACAACGAAAATCTTTGCATCTTTGAATGAATCGAAACGACGAAGGCAGTGAAATTGACCAGAAGAGTTGCGCTGAGAAGGATAGCACGCTTTTCTGTCCCTCTAAGATGAACGTAAATTTGGATCGTTTTATAAAAAATTTTTTTTTTTACAATTTTCAGATTTTTAATGACCAAAGTCATTAATTAATTTTTAAGCCACCAAGCTGAAATGCAATACCGAAGTCCGGGCTTTGTCGAAGATTACTTGACCAAAATTTCAACCAATTTGGTTGAAAAATGAGAGCGTGACAGTGCCGCCTCAACTTTCACGAAAAGCCGGATATGACGTCATCAAAGACATTTATCAAAAAAATGAAAAAAAGTCTGGGATATCATACCCAGGAACTCTCATGTCAAATTTCATAAAGATCAGTCCAGTAGTTTAGTCTGAATCGCTCTACACACACACACAGACAGACACACACACATACACCACGACCCTCGTCTCGATTCCCCCCTCTACGTTAAAACATTTATTCAAAACTTGACTAAATGTAAAAAGAGAAGTATACCACGAACAAGACCCGAACCACGGACTACACCAGGGTAATACCGAAGTTCTACATTATTACTGTATCAGGATCTCTGTTCCTGCGCGCGCTTGTTGCTCGTCCGACGTTATGCCACGCAAAGAGCTGCAAGTTTCGTTACCCTTGTCGTGACAGTCTCAAAACAGTTAAAGGTGTCTTCCTTCTTATGTTAGCCACAACCGATATTTCCATGCTTTTACATAGGGTTACAGCATTGATTTGTAGTATGTTTTCAAGAGGAAGGATGCTCTCTATCCGTGTATGTGAATAGTTTTTTAAGAGTATAGGTCGAGGACAAAACAGAGAATACGATTAATGATGAATCTGTCATGCATGACCCGCTGGGTTCTCGAAACCAAAAAAAACACACACAAAACACAACAAACCCACATGAACAAAACAACAATAAACAAACATACACACGATCTTTTTCTGTGTAAAAATCTGAACAGATCTATGGCAGTGAACATTTGATCATACACGAGAAAGATTGTAGCTTTAAGCACTCTATATGCCGTGGGCTTATCGGGATTAAGCGATCCTCAGGGGTTGGTGTTTGATTGTGTCAGAGACTAATCTTTTCCGACGTGTAGCTAACACATGCACTGACACACAAGCCTTTGTAGAGAAGCGTTTAATTCCTTTCATGGCGGTATTTTTAGCATTTGTTTGTCATGAATTGTACGATTGATAGACAGGCAGAGAGACAGAATCCCTTCTGCTCCTCCTCCTTCTCCTCCTCCTCTATCTTGTTCTTGTTCTTCTTGTTCTTGTTCTCGTTCTTCTTGTCCTTCTTTTTCTTCTTCTTGTTGTTGTTGTTCTTCTTCTCCTTCGTTTGTGTTCACGGCCTGCTACTCCCGCGAACATTCATGGTTTGCGCGATTGAACTTTTATTTGTGTGACATCCCTTCCCGCCCCCAGTCCCCCGCACCCTCCCCCGCCGCCTCACCCCCACCTCCCCCGCCATTTAGGCTGTCAGACTCCGTTTTCGGGGGAACTATTCCCTCCGATCCTCATCCGTGTCCATGTTCGCTATGTAGGGTTACCGTGACAGGGCGTTCAGCTTCTACTCGGCCTACTCGTTCGGCAGCAAGATGGCCGCCACGGGACAGCAGATTCCGCTTCTGGGAACCGCCGTTCCCGCCAAGAAGATTGAGGATGATCTGGAGACTGTTCTGGATGTCAACGGTAAGCCTAGATACCACAGAACGCATGGCGACGTTTAGAACTAAAGTTCTCAGTGGCAGCAGTTGCAGTTAGGGACATGTTTTGTTAACATTTAGTACCCTGCTAACTCAACAAATCCTAGGGGAAGGGGGTTAAGGGGATGTTGGTAGCTCAGTTGGTAGATCGCTAGATTGCACTTACACTCGCACAAACCAGGGTAACGCGACTCTTGTTGCTGGTAGCTTTTAACAAGGAGGAGGCGACCGGAGTTTCCCAGCAATGGGATATAACAACAAGTCGCGTGAAGCGATATAAAAACATTAAGTCAAGCTGTCGGCATCAACGTAACAGATTAACACCAAAAACCAGTCCTCAACGAGACTGTATTTATATGAAGTCTTATATTGCGCGCGTATCTCCAGACGTGTGAGATGGAATTTTTTTACACAGTACATCACGCATTCACATCGACCAGCAGATCGCAGCCATTTCGGCGCATATCCTACTTTTCACGGCCTATTATTCCAAGTAACGCGGGTATTTTGGTGGACATTGTTTATCTATGCCTTTTCAATTTTTCCAGGAAAGACCCTTTTGTCAATCGTGGGATCTTTAACGTGCACACCCCAATGTAGTGTACACGAAGGGACCTCGGTTTTTCGTCTCATCCGAAAGACTAGCACTTGAACCCACTACCTAGGTTAGGAAAGGGGGCAGAACATTGCTAACGCCCTGACCCAGGGTCGAACTCGCAACCTCTCGCTTCCGAGCGCAAGTGCGTTACCACTCGGCCACCCAGTCCATTAAGTATTAAGATACTAACCACACCCAAAACATGACATATGTATATATTTTTGAAATTGAGGAATACGATGCAATCATTTTTAAATCTTGTAGTGGAAATTCGATTTTAATGACAACTTCAATGAGCAAAGTGATGAACTAATTTTTACGCTACCAAGCAGAAATTCAATCCCATAGTCCGGACTTTGTCGAAGATTGCTTGACCAAAATGTCAATCAATTTGATTGAAAAATGAGGGCGTGACATTGCTGCCTCAACTTTCACAAAAAGCCGGATATGACGTCATCAAAGACATTTATCACACACACACACAGACACACACATACACCCCCCCTCCACACACACCCACACCCACACACACCACCACCACCCTCGTCTCGATTCCCCGTCAATGTTAAAAGATTTAGTCGAAAGTTGACTTAATGTAAAAAGCAAAACAATTTATATATATATGAATTATGTTGGGAAGGATACACCATGCAACAGTAGCTTTGCCGTTTGCAACTGATTGTAAGCGACAGATCGTACAACGGTAGGTGCAGATGTGGATGAAGAAGAGATTTGGTTGAAGGCGTGTGTGAAGGAAGAATATATCTGGTTGAAGGTATGTGTAGACAAAGAACGACTTTGCTTTGAAGTATTTGTGCAGGAAGAAGATATTTTCTGGTAGCAAATTGTAGAGCAAGAATGGAGGAAGGCATTTACTTTAAGGCATTTATGATAGAGGAAGAACAAATCTGATTGAAATCGTTTGAACACGACGGAGCAATTTCCTTGTAGTTATGTGTCGATGAACAAGGCATCTGCTTTGAGGTATATGTATAGGAATAGCCCATCTGCTTTGAGGAATAGCACAACTACTTTGAGGTATATGTATAGGAATAGCCCATCTGCTTTGAGATCTATATGTAGAGTAAGGACAAATCTGCTGGGACAGATTCATTTATTATTCATTCATAGAGAGCGTTCAACATCAACGTTTCTGCTGTTAGATATGGTTTGGATCGGAGACTTAAAATTTTTTTTTTTCTTGACATGACTGTTGCGATATGATACTGATTTTGTTTCCCGTTAAAGGACGATTATCGTTTGATTGATAGACCCATACATGTTTACAGAGAAACGAACCCCCTAAGATGAGTCGGGCAAGAGGACGTACGAACGGGCGTGCAAGAAAGTGGGCGTTACGCCCGCCTCCAACTGCCTCAGAAACCTGGAGGCTTCTCTGACTCTAGATCTACAGCACTACGGTCTGGGGCCTAAATCAGTCATACCCGTCGCCATGGCTCTTATGGTAAGTCTGTTTCTTCTTTTTACATTTAGTCAAGTTTTGACTAAATGTTTTAGCATAGAGGGGGAATCGAGACGAGGGTCGTGGTGTATGTGTGTCTATGTGTGTGTGTGTGTGTCTGTCTGTGCGTGTGTGTGTGTAGAGCGATTCAGACTAAACTACTGGACCGATCTTTATGAAATTTTATATGAGAGTTCCTGGGAATGATATCCCCGGATGTTTTTTCATTATTTTGATAAGTACCTTTGATGACGTCATATCCGGCTTTTTGTAAAAGTTGAGGCGGCACTGTCACACCCTCATTTTTCAATCAAATTGATTGCAATTTTAGCAAAGCAATCTTCGACAAAGGCCGGACTTTGGTATTGAATTTCAGCTTGGTAGCTTAAAAACTAATGAATGAGTTTGGTCATTAAAAATCGGAAACTTGTAATTAAATGGGTTTTTTTTTATTAAACGATCCAAAAATAATTTCATCTTATTCTTCGTCTTTTTCTGATTCCAAAAACATATACATACGTTATATTTGAATTACAAACAAGCTCTGAAAATTAAAAATATAAAAATTATGATTAAAATTAATTTTCCGAAATCGATTTAAAAACAATTTCATCTTATTACTTGCCCTGATTCCAAAAACATATAGATATGATATGTTTGGATTAAATACAAACTCACTGAGCTAAAAAGAATAGACATACAGAAAAGCGTGTTATCCTGCTCAGCGCGACCACTACCGTACTATTCTGCATGGCTTGTCGATTTCACTGCCTTTGCCACTAGCGGTGGACTGACGAAACTACGAGTATGACTGTGGTCTTGGTAAAAAAAAGCAGTGCGTTCAGTTTCATTCTGTGAGTTCGACAGCTTGACTAAATGTTGTTATTTCGCCTTACGCGACTTGTTTTTATTGGCATTAAACGCCATACCCTTATTTTTGCACCGTACTTTTCATTGTCGCTCGTGAATTCTGTAAATTCTCCATTGCAAGGGGCCGACGGCCTATAGGAATTAAACTTTCGTATTTCGTTTCTTTTCTTTTTTTACATTTAGTCAAGTAATGACTAAATGTTTTAACATAGAGGGGGAATCGAGACGAGGGTCGTGGTGTGTGTGTGTGTGTGTGTGTGTGTGTGTGTGTGTGTGTGTGTGTGTGTGTGTGTGTGTGTGTGTGTGTGTGTGTGTGTGTGTCTGTCTGTCTGTCTGTCTGTCTGTGCGTGTGTGTGTGAGTAGAGCGATTCAGACTAAACTACTGGACCGATCTTTATGAAATTTGACATGAGAGTTCCTGGGAATGATATCCCCGGAAGTTTTTTTTCATTTTTTCGATAAATACCTTTGATGACGTCATATCCGGTTTTTTCTGAAAGTTGAGGCGGCACTGTCACACCCCCATTTTTCAATCAAATTGATTGCAATTTTGGCAAAGCAATCTTTGACGAAGGCCGGACTTTGGTATTGCATTTCAGCTTGGTGGCTTAAAAACTAATGAATGAGTTTGGTCATTAAAAATCGGAAACTTGTAATTAAAATTATTTTTTTAATAAACGATCCAAAAATAATTTCATCTTATTCTTCGTCATTTGCTGATTCCAAAAACATATGCATCTATCTATATATATATACGACTAGTGTCTGTCTGTCTGTCTGTCTGTCTGTCTGTCTGTCTGTTCGCGATGCACGGCCAAAGTTCTTGGTGGATCTTTTTCAAAGTTGGACACCGTATTCGGCTACACCCCGGACACAACCTCATCGATAAGATATTTCAACACGTGCTCTCAGCGCGCAGCGCTGTGCGCGCTGAACCGAATTTTTGTGTGTGTGTTTTTTTGTTGTCGGGATCCACTACCAGTAACTCTTCCTTATCTTCTCCAGTGTTTTCAGCCGCGACTATCTCCCTTCCTCCGTGTGGCGTCAATCCATATTCCCGTTACTACGTTACTATTTTTAGAAGGTCACTGCACGCTACTATTTTTAGAAGGTCTCCAGTGTTTTGCGCGTTTATCTCCTTTCCTTCGTGCGCCGATGCAATCATTTTTAAATCTTGCAGTGGAAATTCGATTTTAATGACAACTTCAATGAGCAAAGTAATTTTTACGCTACCAAGCAGAAATTCAATCCCATAGTCCGGACTTTGTCGAAGAAAGCTTGACTAAAATAATGTAGTAATTTCGCCTTTCGCGACTTGTTTTTTTTTATAAAGAAAAAAGTCCTCCTTCGGTTATGGACTCACGGACTCATCTGTGCTGCCTTTCTTGAGAATACCGTTGTAAGTGAACAAATAAGAAAAAATAAAGGGATGAAAGAGCTTTAAAAAAACAATTAAGTATTAAAAGTTAGTTTCAGCGCTTAGTTGTTACGTACAATTAAGGGCGTGTGCTTGTTAGACCAATTATTTTGACTTTCAAATACAATAAGATTTTCTCCGAGGTGTTGGAAAGCAGCATTATTCCCCCCTCTGCTTCTTTACCTCTGTAAACTTGTAGAGCTAGTTATTTTTCGATAAACACCCAGCAACCAAACAAATAACGACCCAGCAACAGCCTGAATCCTCGATAGCGCAATGGGTTGAGAAGCTGTTCTGCGTCGGTACTACTTTTGCGACTGAAAAGTTCCGAACGCTCTAATGTACGAAGTATACATCTCTGGAGCAAACAATACAAACATACCGCATTTAAATTAACAACTACAGGCTTGAACACATGAATCTCCATATAAAATCCATGAGTTTGGTTGTTTTCTGAATCTAGGTCTGCTGTGCACAAACGTTCATCACAAACAAATTCCCAAGGCAAGTAACTCTCATACTTTGTCTAGCGACAAGAGTAGTTCCCCTTTCAAATTTCTTTTCACTCAGTTTCTTCGACAACAGACTGCAATCCGACGGTCAGTTTTCAACAATATTTCATTTAATAAACAGATCACACGCAACCAAATGCACACATCTCATCAATTTAAACAACATAAAGCGGTTTCATACACTATTTTCCCCAGAAAACTGAACTTCATACAGTTTTTAACGTTGGAACACGGGTGCAAAAGTTCGTCTGCTAGTCCCATTTGACGAAAGAACATTATCCTAAGCGATACCAAAACATATACAGAACACACAATATCTGCCTTTGCCGCCACAGCAGAATAACAGCATATCTGTGTACTTGATTTTAGTCCAAAATAGGAAAACTGACAAGAAGTGTTAACAGAATGGAATGATTTGCACGGAACTATACAACCGCGCATTAATCGATCGCCTGCGCAGGTTGACTGGTTGAGTGAATAGGATTCGATCAAACTTTCGCAAAAAAACTCCTCTTTTTTTTGAATAACTGAAGAAAGGAGGAATAAAGAGGTTACACACCTCGTCTCAGTGATTATAAAAAATAATGGTCTCAGTTCGCGGTCATGAAAAAGCTCGCTAAAGCTCGCATTTTTCATGATCCGCTAACTTCGACCATTATTTTTAATAATCACTGAGACTCGGCATGTAACCTCTACTTATTTTGCCATTCCCCCTGAGATGAACCAAACACGTCCTTCACATTTTCATTCTCTTCCTCTTTCTTTTCTGTCTTTCTTATTTTATTTATGCCAAAGTGCGACACTTTTGTGCGTATGACTAGCTCAGAAATTATTTTGTAGGACTATGGATGTTGCTGGATTTTCTTTAGAGGGGGTTGAGGGCAATTTCGCCCAAAATCGTTATACAAGTACAGAATTAAAAAACTTGACTAAATGTAAAAACAAACAAGAATTGTGGGTTTTTTAAAGGTTTTTTTTAAACGTTATATATATATATATATACATATGTTACAAGTTTCGAAAATGTTCGGACATTATTATAGGCAGTCATCGGCGCAACCATTCGCATTGATCCTACCGAAATGTCGGCAAAATGTTCAGCGATTTGAAATAAGTTTGGGCGTATCGTCGACTGCCGATGTGTAAGGACACTCCTGAGGATGATGGAAATGTTTTCTTTCCTGATTGTGTTTCAGATCAACAACTCCATCACAACACTCAATCTGGAGGGCAACGCTCTAGGTGCTGAGGGAATAGGCTACATACAGAAAATGATGGAAGATAACGACAGTATATTAGACATCGTAAGATTGGTTTGATTTTGTTGGTATCCATAGATTAAACCAAACGCTATTCGTTTTGCTATTTCATTCTCTCCAATTATCTGTCTGTCTGTCCTACTGTCTGTCTATCTGTCTGTCTGTCTGTCTGTCTGTCTGTCTGACTATATCTGTATACTACTTCCTCCCTATTTCTGTCTCTTTGTCTTTGAATCTCTCTGCGTCCCTCTGTCCCTTTCTGTTTCTCTGTCTTTATCTGTCTGTCTCTCTGTCCGTCGCTCGGTCCGTCGCTCTGTTTGTCTCTCTGTTTGTCTCTGTCTGTCTGTCTGTCTGTGTGTGTCTGTGTGACTGTCTGTCTGTGTGTCTGTCTGTCTGTCTGTCTCTCTCTGTCTGTGTGCGCATCTCACATATCACGTACTTTCGGTAAACTATTAGAAGTGGATGTACGGATAAAGAATCCTCAACTTTGTTTCGACAGAACGTAGCAAGCAACGGACTTCAGGGAAAAGGTGCTGAGCGTATCGCTGCCATGTTGCAGAAGAACAAAACAATCAACGTTCTCAACATATCGGGTAAGACAATTCTAATCGCATTTCCTGTGTGAATTTAAATGACTCGACATAAGTAGTCTATTGACCTTTTTGTCAAGTACACCTAAGATGACATTTTTAGAGTCGCATGGAAAGATATTTCTCTAATGTTGTTTCATGTTATACATTTTGCTTTATCATGTTTCAGACAACGGGTTTGTAGACGCTGATGCAGCCTGCTTAGCAAAGGCAGTTGAGGTAGGTTGATCTCCTTGTTGTCTTGTGGTTTTCAAAAGGCGAGCGGGAGACCTGTTTTGATCGTGGGGGTGTGCCAGGGTAATCCAGAGACAGGGAGAGGATCCTTCTGACTATTTTGACCGTGTCGGGGGGGGGGGGGGGGGGGGGAGGGAGGTTGTTGGAAAGAGAAAGGGGGAGGGAGAGAAAGGGAGGGAGAGAAAGAGAATTCGTTGGTGCGTGTATGCGTGCGTGCCTTCGTGCATGCGCGCCTACCTGTCTGACTTGCGAGTCTAGTCCTCTGCGTGTGTCTCTGTCTTTCTGTCAGCCTGTTTCGCACGCTGTTCAGGGATGGCCAAATTGCCCGCCCGATCGCCAGGGGCGAGTGAAACATTCGCCGGGCTAGTAGAAACCGCCTGGGAACTCGCCCGACTAGTCAGTGAACATTCTGGTCCAATGCAACACTTTTGGTTGTACATGTAATATGGAGTTTCAAAACCATATAAACACTGCTGATTCCGCAACTCTGGTATGTACCGGGCCAGCGACATTTTTGGCGGGCTAGTAACTTGTTGAAGTACCTGGCGAGTTAAAATTTTGAGATTTGGCTATCCTTGCTGTTGATTAAGGGGCTGCCAGAGTCTTTGTGAACCTTGCTGTGTACGCTTTCACTCGTGTTTATTTTGTAGTTGACTGCATCAGCTGGTAATTTCGATTTCGTGGCAATTTCGATCAGTAAACTGACGGTTTGATTTGTTATTTTGCAGATTTAATGTTTCTCAGTCTGATGGCTATTTTCTTTCAGAATCATCCGTGCCTGTCTGCTGTCAACTTTAGTAATAACAACTTTGGAGACTTGTCCGCACAGTATTTTTCACACATGCTTGGTGAGTCAGATTTACATTTCCTAAACATGTAAATTCATTATAAGTCAACTCAAATCAAATCAAATCGAATTAACTTTATTATCTCACATGGAGAAATGTCAGTGGTGGTGCATGTAACATAAAGACAAACGAAGGACTACAACATTAACAAGTATATATGTCTGTCTTTCTTTTCATAAATGCCTTCTGCTATTCTTTTCTTGCTTATCTGTTTGTTTGTTTTTATATGAAATCTTATATCGCGCGCGTATCTCCAGACTCGGACTCAAGGCGGGATCTATTTATGCCGTGTGAGATGGATGATTTTTTTTACACAATACATCACGCATTCACATCGACCAGCAGATCGCAGCCATTTCGGCGCATATCCTACTTTTCACGGCCTATTATTCCAAGTCACACGGGTATTTTGGTGGACATTTTTTTTTTATCTATGCCTATACAATTTTGCCAGGAAAGACCCTTTTGTCAATCGTGGGATCTTTAACGTGCACACCCCAATGTAGTGTACACGAAGGGACCTCGGTTTTTCGTCTCATCCGAAAGACTAGCACTTGTTTTTGTTCTCATCAATTCGCACATTTTTTTCGCCGGTTCACAGTTGCATAACAATTCTTTCTTTGTTGATACATCTTTCGATTTCATTCTTTTGTAGTGATGAAAACAATAAATAAAATCATGTTTTTTCACTGTCTTCGTGTTTCTTTTTCAGCGGAAAATAGTTGTTTACAAGAGGTTAACCTCAGCTGGAATCACTTCCGGGGCAAGGGTGCTCAAGCGCTCGGAAGGGGCTTAGCGGTGAGTAAACCCTAACTGATGAAGAGGTGGAAGTCGGGTTTTTTCTGCTACTGTCTTCTGTTTGTCATTTGCAACTGCAATACTCGGTCTTCCCGTGTGCTTGTAAATATTCAATCATGTTAATCTGCGGATCTTCTGAATTTCCAACCAGCTTATTTTGTAGCAATCGATTAGAGGCTCCAGTCCATCAACCAAATCATAACCAACCAATTAAGCAACCAACAAACTCACCCACCACCCACCAACCAGAACACAATCAGCAGCAATAGAATGGAATCTAAAACACCGAACTGCAGTGGTGTGTCCAGACTTAGAGGATAATTGGTCAGTTGGACGTGGATGGAAAATCAGCACAGGTCCACATGTCCGGGCATGTCACAGCCATCGGGCGGTCGACCTGCCAGGGGTAAGAACAATCATGCGTCAGACCAAAACCTTATGCGTCAATGACAGACTAATAATAATATAGCGCTTGCCGACAGCTCGAAGCGCCTTATACAAGTTCAATCAAACAACACGATATTAACAGCTATTGTGTTTTCAGCTGTTCTGACCTTGATTTGTTGTTCCAAACTTACAAAATGACAGTTTTTGCGTCGATGCGTTGATCTCAGGTTTTGATAGCGGACGCCGTTTCTTATGCGCATTAGTTTTGCGCAGGCGCCACACTGACTTTGGAAAAAAAAACCTCGATTTGACAACACAGCTGTTATAACAGCGTTTTATTAGTTCATTCGTATACAACAAAAAGAAGTTAGATTTTTTTAAAATTTTGAACAAGACTACTTATGAAGAAGATCAAAACACAACATCAACGGAAAACTAGAAACAACTGAACAACTAGGATGCAACAAGGGGAGGAGAAGAGAACAGCTAATCCGTACAAAGCGAGCAGACGGCAGCGAAGTTTTCCGTTTGGGTGAATGGCATTCATACTTGTCTCGTCATGAAGCGAATTTTTCAACCTCAGTAATAAACGACTTCCCATCTCCCCCCTTTCCCTCGTCGCGATATAACCTTCGTGGTTGAAAACGACGTTAAACACCAAATAAAGAAAGAAAAGAAAGAATAAACGACTACATGAATGTTAGTGCCATCAATACTTCAGAGGGGAAGTGGGGTATTTAGTGTGGAGTTACGAGATTAAAGCCTAATGCGAAAGTTTGTGTCAGTCGGCACACAAAAACGGCTGTTCTATTTTACTCCCCTGTTTGTACTACATCTTTCGACTTTGGGCATTTTGTGGTATTTAGGGACAGAAAATAATTGGTTTAGTCCTGTTTCATCGGGAAGTTAGCAGAAAAGGGTATGCTATCGACATTTGTGAAGCTGAAAAACATTCCCGAGAAGAATTTCAAGTTGTCAGTGTATGCTGTTGTCGATTGTTAACATCGTGTGGTACAGATGGGTAAACCGGAACCATGCGTCTTTGTTATTGCCAATATGCTTTTGGATATTGGCAAAAATGGCCGACTTCCGTAGCATTATGCTTTGATGATGATGTTGAGATCATCCAATCACAGCCCCCGAATTCCCCCTCGTGTACATCAGAATAGCTATATATATACTTGATACAATTTGCATTGGTATACATAATGTCTCGAGAAGATCGAGGCCTGAGAACAACACTGTAACTGCCTCTCTTTTCTCAAGGAGAACGTGTCAGTGAATGTGATGAACTGAGAACAACACTCTAACTGCCTCTCTTTTCTCCAGGAGAACGTGTCAGTGAAGGTTTTGAACTTAAGCTGGAACGGGTTTGAGGACGAAGGAGCGTCAGCAATGGGCAAAGCTCTTGGTCAGAACGGCGTCCTGCAAGAACTGGACATCAGCTGCAACAGACTGTCCCCTCAGGGATTCTTGGAAATCCTCAAAGTGCTTAGCAAGAACGACACGCTAGAGACACTGAGAGTAAGTAGGGATTGTCCTTTGAACATGTTTGTAAAATTACTGTACATATTGGAGATGGGCTGAAACTGAAAGTGAGTAGAATAGAGACTGAGCACAAATACTGAGAGGGATAATTTGTTTAGGATTTGATGACGTACTAACTGTTTAAGGTAATAAAACAATGATTACAAATCACATGCAGCACGCAAGCCTTACGATGCTGAATTATGGAGGTTAGATTTTGTTTCTCAAAAATGTTTGTGTTTCTTGGTTTATCTCAAACGATTGCTATTTAACAAACCTGACGTCTTTTGCATGCACACAGTATTAAATATGTGAAACGAATCACATACAATGTTTCAATGCTGGTTCTGACAATTTTGAGCTTTTCATGACATCTGGTTCTATCGCAGATGTA
>NC_090249.1:25198117-25208117 GCF_037325665.1 Littorina saxatilis
AGTAAAAAAATAAATAAACCAGATACAGTGGAATGAAAAATATATACTGGTTATGTCTTTTGTGACGCGGACATGAAAAACCTCACCTTTTGTTATGGTCTCGTACAGTCTTATGTCTAATCAATGTTTGTTTTTCCAGCGAGCTTGTGATCGGAGCCGAGGAGAAAGGAGGAGCTCGCGGTAGCGCAAAGCCCAAAAGCTCCCCCAGAGTGTCAGAAACAAATTCCACAAAGGATACCACAAACGATGCCACAGGTGATACCACAAACGATGCCACAGATGATACCACAAACGATGCCACAGATGATACCATAAATGCATCGGAAAATGATCACGCAAACGATTTAACAGTGGCAACATAGAACTGTCTTAGTTGTGCGTAGATATGCATGCTGACATTGAAAAAACAACGTGTTTTTTTTTCTTCAAATATGGACAGTCCAGTTCTTCCATATTTAGTTACCTGATAGGATCTTCCAGTCGATCGCAAACAAGTGATCTCATGTTTTTCGATCCGAATTGGCTGGTTTTTTTTTACCTAATTGTGTCAGCCTGAGTGGTTTGATGGTTGGTCTGCTTGATATTCTCTGGTGCCACGTGCTAGTTTGTGCAAACATTTGACTGTGTGTTGATCATCTACGTTCCTGTGTTTTAGTCCATTGCATGCCATATGAGTATCCATAGTGGTCCAGACTGTGAAATGTTGTTAAAGTTTTTGTTGGGGATGGATGTAGATTTTTGTTACACATTGCATGCTGATAGGTTTTATGTTATAAAGTGCATAGTTTCTCCCATGCTGTTTGAACTGTCTGTGTAAAATGTGTACTACATGTTGTTACAGTAAGCTTGTACTCGGAACGGAAGGCCCAGTCAAGTCAGAGACCGTAAACGACACACCATAACACAGTATTCAAACATAACACAGAGACCGTAAACGACACACCATAACACAGTATTCAAACATAACACAGAGACCGTAAACGACACACCATAACACAGTATTCAAACATAACACAGAGACCGTAAACGACACATCTTAACACAGTATTCAAACACAACAGAGCCTTAACAATTACACCGTTTAACATGCACGAGTAACACAATCTTTTTAACATTTTCAAGAAACACCAGTAACTGATTGTGAACAGAACCTATCATTGCACAGTAACCCCACACGCACGACCAAAAATAAAACCAAAATAACTACAGGGTTTTAAACATAACACAGTCTAAATATACATTCTTTGTAGTGAAAAGCACGTCCCTACAACAACATTACAGAGCAGAGTATTAAACCTTATTCCCCCCTCTGCTTCTTTACCTCTGTAAACTTGTAGAGCTAGTTATTTTTCGATAATGACCCAGCAACCAAACAAATAACGAGCCAGCAACAGCCTGAATCCTCGATAGTGCAATGGGTTGAGAAGCTGTTCTGTTTCGGTACTACTTTTGCGACTGAAAAGTTCCGAACGCTCTATACGTACGAAGTATACATCTCTGGAGCAAACAATACAACCATACCGCATTTAAATTAACAACTACAGGCCTGAACACATGAATCTCCATATAAAATCCATGAGTTCGGTTGTTTTCTGAATCTAGATCTGCCGTGCACAAACCGTTCATCACAAGCAAATTCCCAAGGCAAGTAACTCATACTCTAGCCGACAAGAGTAGTTCCCCTTCTTTTAACGCAGTTTCTTCGACAACACTGACTGCAATCCGACGGTCAGTTTTCAACAATATTTCATTTGATAAACAGATCACACGCAACCAAATGCACACATCTCATCAATTTAAACAACATAAAGCGGTTTCATACACTATTTTCCCCAGAAAACTGAACTTCATACAGTAATGAACGTTGGAACACGGGTGCAAAAGTTCGTCTGCAAGTCCCATTTGACGAAAGAACATTATCTTAAGCGATACTAAAACATAAACAGAACACACAATATCTGCCTTTACCGCCACAGCAGAATAACAGCTTATCTGTGTACTTGATTTTAGTCTAAAACAGGGAAACTGACAAGAAGTGTTAACAGAATGGAATGATTTGCACGGAACTATACAACCGCGCATTAATCGATCGCCTGAGTGATTCGGATTCGATCAAACTTTCGCACAAAAACTCCTGTTTTCTTTGAATAACTGAAGAAAGGGGGAATAAAGAGGTTACACACCTCGTCTCAGTGATTATTAAAAATAATGGTCTCAGTTCGCGGTCATGAAAAAGCTCGCTGAAGCTCGCATTTTTCATGATCCGCTAACTTCGACCATTATTTTTAATAATCACTGAGACTCGGCATGTAACCTCTACATAACAACGCCTAAACATTAACACTGTTTTGTGAAAACACGACCTCAAATACAACACAAAAGCGTGGAGTATTATTACACAGCCGAAACTTTCAAACTGATTGTTAAATCACAGCCCGAAAACAACACCAAAAAACTATATCACCGTCGTGTTTGCAGGATAAGCATTATCATCAACACCGGTTCTTCCCTGTGTCAAAATCAAGGCAACGATGTCACACCCATAATCAATCTCACTTCAGTTATACACTAAGATTCAACACTTTTTTCACAAACCGAATATTCAATTGAGAATAATTGTCCTATGTTCTATTAACTTGATTGATTGAAAATAACCAATTTATTTTATGTTCGTGATCTTTTCAGCGTGGCGAACAACTAACAACAGTTTCAGCAGGGCATCATCACGTCTGTTATTATTAAATTGGTTTGTCTAGTGATAACGGTTTATCTTTCTCAAAAAATAACACTTATAAGTCGCCATAAATATATTATGACCAGCATTTTACATGGGACAAGTGAATTATTCCCCCTGGACACAATCCGCGATTCTACAGCATGGCTGCATGATTTCCGTACAAATTGTTGCTGTTTTTCTGTTGTTTCTCGAGAGAGGGGGGGAGGGTGATGTCATGTCATAAATGTTCTGTAAGGGTTGAATATACGTGTAGGTTGTTGTTGTTGTTGTTGTTGTTGTTGTTTGTTGTTTGTTGATGTTGATGTTGTTGTTGATGTTGATGTTGATGTTGTTGATGTTGTTAGTGGCTTTGTTGTTCTTGTTATCGTTGTAATTGTTGTTGTTGTTGTTGTTGTTGTTGTTGTTGTTAGTGGCTTTGTTGTTCTTGTTATCGTTGTAATTGTTGTAGTAGTTGTAGCTGTTGCTGTTGCTGTTGTTGTTGTTGTTATTGTTGTTGTTGTTGTTTTGATTGTCGTCCTCTACTGTGATAACTTGGAATGTTTGCTTATCTGTGCAAAATAATGCTCCGATACTTGTACTACGTTTAATGTTCCGTAAACATATCACAAAGAAAGACGCTTCTGTGCAAAAGCCTTACAAGTGCCATGACACAACTGAAATGTTCATGTTACGGAATACTCCCGGAATGGGGGGAGGGGGGATATTTAGGTGTGTCAATGGACATATTTTCCATTTATTGTACTCATTTAAATGGACAATGAAGTGCTTGTTATTACTATTGTTATTATTACAATGTCACCAGTATCACATACATTGGTGTTTTTGTTTTACATAAATATATTTTGGTCTTTCAGTGAAACAAAAATAAAACAACTTTTAAATCGGTAGTTGCATTTTGCTGAGTGTGTGTACTTCATATGAGGGTTGACAGGATGCAAATCAATACATCCCATGCTCACCTAACAATTTTTCATCGGAAGGGGGAGGACGTGGGGGAGGGGGAGGGTGGTGCCAAATGGTTGAGCCTTCACATTGAACACAACAACAACAACAACAACAACAAAACCAACACACAGCAAAACATTAATGTTGTTCTCAGGCCTCGATCTTCGGTCACTCACGAATACTTGTTTGATCTGAAACATTGGTCGGACCAATGGCTGGTCGACTGTCCCTAATAGTGTTGTTCATTTAGTTCGTAGCCAGGACATTTAGACCTATAATGTGGACTAGATGACCAGACCACTGAACACATCCTCAAGCGATGCACCATCCTTGAGAGTCTGAGGAAAACCGTGTGGCCATCTGCTGTTTCCCTTCACTGCAAGCTGTACGCGGAGGAAAGGAAGACCTGGAGAAGACGGCATCATTCGTCTCGCTGTCCGGGCTGACAATATAACGTGTGATCGACAAGAAGAAGACCTATACATATTTTCAGTCCAGGTCCTCTTAGTCTGGGACCAACACTGAAACACTGATAGAATATTGCCAGCACCGTTGTGAAAGCCAGATAGCAGATACCAAGCAAAGCAAATCCTCAGAAAAAGCGATCGATGGAGGGGGCGAGAGTAGGAGCGAGGTTGTTGACTTTCCACAGCGAAGGTTCGGGCCCCAAAAGTGCTACAGATACCAAGCAAATCTTGAGAAGGGGCATCCGATGGAAGGTCCAGAGTACGGGCGGGGTTCCTGACTTTACACGGCGAAGACTCGGGCCCCAAAATGTGCTTACAGATACCAAGCAAATCTTGAGAAGGGGCATCCGATGGAAGGTCGAGAGTAAGGGCGGGGTTCCTGACTTTACACGGCGAAGGTTCGGGCCCCAAAAGTGCTTACAGATACCAAGCAAATCTTGAGAAGGGGCATCCGATGGAAGGTCGAGAGTAGGGGCGGGGTTCTTGACTTAAAATGTGCACGGCCAAGGCTCGGGCCCCAAAATGTGCTTACAGATACTATCTTTCTTTCTTTCTTTATTTGGTGTTTAACGTCGTTTTCAACCACGAAGGTTATATCGCGACGGGGAAAGGAGGGAAATGGGATAGAGCCACTTGTCAATTGTTTCTTGTTCACAAAAGCACTAATCAAACATTTGCTCCAGGGGCTTGCAACGTAGTACAATATATTACCTTACTGGGAGAATGCAAGTTTCCAGTACAAAGGACTTAACATTTCTTACATACTGCTTGACTAAAATCTTTACAAAAATTGACTATATTCTATACAAGAAACACTTAACAAGGGTAAAAGGAGAAACAGAATCCGTTAGTCGCCTCTTACGACATGCTGGGGAGCATCGGGTAAATTCTTTCTCGTCCCAACCAATATGGGACTCCCCCTAACCCGCGGGGGGTTTACAGATACTAACCAAATGGTATCCTAAGACAGGGCAATGAAGGAACAGGAGTGGGGAGTGGGTTTCTTGTCTTTGCGCAGTGGACTCATCAAAAGGGCTTCCAGATACCAAGCGAACGGAATCATGAGAAGTCGCGGAAGTGAGAGTTCTTGATTGTGCACTGCCCTGACGGCAACAAAATCATGTGTTCACCTGGAGCATGCTGGGAGTGGGTTGGGGAATGACGGGGTGATTAGTTCGGTCTGGTGAAGTTCTCGTGGAGTCAGATGAGCACCCATGAGTGCACACAGACCGCACGTTCAACTGGATGGCGCAGGGGGGATGAGAGGTGCTCATGGTGTCAGAGTGAAGCGAATGCTCATCAGCCAGGGTCAGTGGAAAATGACTAAAGTACAACGGAGGCGGCTGACGCGGTACAAGCCCAAAGTCCAGACTTACAACAGCGACGGGAGCAGAAGACGAGGGAGCATGAGAGAGATCATGCGAAGCAATCGGCGGAAGCTCATCAGCTAGGATCAGTGGAAAAAGACTAGAGTACAACGGAGACGGCTGACGCGGTACAAGCCCAAAGTCCAGACTTACAACAGCGACGGGAGCAGAAGACGAGGGAGCATGAGAGAGATCATGCGAAGCAATCGGCGGAAGCTCATCAGCTAGGATCAGTGGAAAAAGACTAGAGTACAACGGAGACGGCTGACGCGGTACAAGCCCAAAGTCCAGACTTACAACAGCAACAGGAGCAGAAGACGAGGGAGAAGGAGATACATCATGTGAAGAAGTCGGCGGAATGGCTGCTCGCGAAGACACGCTGGTCTGACGGGATACCTGGCTTGCAACAGCGAGAGAAGGCGTGGGAGGAGACGAAGAAGAATCTGGGAGAATGGCTACTCGTATAGTAACGCTGGACAGACGGGAAACCTGGCTCGCAACAGCGACAGGAAGAGAAGAAGACGAGTGAGCAAGAGACGAAGAAGAAGTCAGTGTAACTTCTACTCGCGAAGACACGCTGGGCAGAGCTGAGACTTGGCTTGCAACAGCGTCAGAGCAAAGAGCTTAAATACGTAGGTATACACTCTTTGGTCAGAGGCAGACGGCGAGGAAGCAGAAGAGTGACCGGGCGAGGAAGTAGGCAGAATGGCTACTTGACCAGGGACCATGGGCACACGCATGTCCTGATTCCCAATTAAGGAACTGGTGCAGGAGGCTTGAGATGACCCTCTGTTGATGTTGGTGTTGCCATTTCTCTTACAGATTCTGTCCCCATCAGTGGGGGTTTCATCACAGGAGCGGCGCTTACAGGTGCGGCAACGCTCACAAACACAAGCACATTCATTGGGGCAATTACTATGAATTGGTATCGTTATTATTTTATCAAAGAATAAATCCGAACAGTTAGACTGCTTACGTTCAAAAATCAAGAATCAATAAACAAGATAGGTATATTTATAGAACGTTTAATTCTAAACAAAACAACATAGAAGAAGAAAGAACACACAACCATACCTCGGCACTCACTGTAAAACAATATACAAAATATATATAAAAAAAAAGACAGAGAAAGAGAGAGAGAGAGATAGATAGATAGAGAGAGAGAGAGAGAGAGAGAGAGAGAGAGAGATAGAGAGAGAGAGAGAGAGAGAGAGAGAGAGAGAGAAGAGAGAGAGAACGAAACTTATGACGTTTGGCTGTGACGTTTTACATGACGAATTTTTTTTTCTTTTTTAATCAAGAATTTTACGTCATTGTTTGCTTACATTCATTTCACTGAAGAAGGGCGTGGCCCGAAAGTCTTTGGAACCTGGTGTTTACTGTGTGTTTTTTCTAAGTAAAACAATATACAGCAGATTTACATATGACCTACATTTTCCAGTGAAATGACAACTTAACCTCCCGTTAGAATGTCCTTTATGCACTGCAATGACGTCACAATTACCTTTGTAATTCCCCCTTATCTCGCAATCACGTATTAGGGAATTCCGCGCAGCATATTTTTGCATCAGCATGCCCCCGGACATTCGCGCCATATCATGTGATGAATAAGACATAAGATTTATTTCAACCACGTGCATTACACAGGAATATACCTTGGTTTGAGTTCATTCAATACATAGTACATACATTCAAACACAACAACCAAACAGAGTGCTAACAGAACTGCATACACACAGTCACTTACACCCATATGATAGATTTACTTCAAACAAACAAGCAACCAGAACTAGTTTAAAGAATAACTCTAAGACTCAGTAACAAACAGCTGTCAAAGAAATCATTACACAAACACGTGAGCAATACACGGATAGAGATACAAAGAGGCGGCTTCAGGAATAGCATGAAATGAAAATCGAAACTGGAGATTTTGATTTTGTTTTGATTTTTTCCTCGACTGGTGCAAATGGTGTAGTATAGTAAGGTTCACGGCCCCGAATACTTTAGTCTTGGGTTCACATCTCGGACGTGGCATTGGTTTTTGCCCCTCTGGACATTTTGTTGTTGCTCAACCTTGTCAAGGCAAGGGCTGACAGGAAGGTACCTGCGCGAAATGTAAGTGTTGAATGACGCGGTAAAGTGCGCGGGTGTCGTGTAGCCCGCCAATGCTGTAAATAATTTGTTACAGGATTTTGAGCTACTTAACCCCTGGATATATTAATAGATAGACCTCAGGCTCAGCGTTAAGGATGTCTTTGTACATCTTCCGCGGCGCTTCTATGTCACGGTGATCAGAGGATAGCTCGCCAATCAGCACACTCTTTTGCAGGTGCTGGTTTTTCGTCTTGGCATCATGACCGGCCCATGTCATGTGTAACTGCGCAGCGTCGCTGCCATGCTGGTGACTTTGACATCCTCAAGGACTTTAATTGATATTACAAACTATACAAACCAAAGTTCGATTCGCTCCGAACTTTTAAAAGACCAGTGCAATAGGCAAAGGTTCCATTGAACGTGTCCACTCCCCCACCCCCCCCCCCCCACATATTTTTTGTGTAAATGGTGTACTCGTTTGCATAACTAACCTATCTTGTTGTTTTGATTCTTGACTTTGGAACGTAAGCAATTTATGTCTTTTGGGATGTTTCTTTCGAGCAGTAGAAGTGGTTATTTCCTAACCACAAGCTTTAATGTTAATTTTAAAACGATACAATGTCAAAACCGTCATTAAAGAAATTAAGGTAAAATATGGTCATATACAACTTTGCTACGATAAACTGTGAACCTGTCGAATTGATAGTGAAAAAAGAGTGCAAAGTTGTGGGCCAGCGCTCTTGTCTTATACAACCTTGAATTCCATCTGTCTGTCTGTCTGTCTGTCTGTCTGTCTGTCTGTCTGTCTGTCCGTCTGTCTGTCTGTCTTCTTGTCAGTTTGAATGTCTGCCTGTCTGTCTCTCCAGACAAAGAAAAGAAACAAGAAACAAACAAATATCGTAAGGAACAAAGAACGAAACAAAAATTAACGAAAGAAAACAAAAACATACAAACAAACACACGAATGAATAGATACACAGACTAACGAACAGACTGACAACCTTCCGAAATGAAGAATCAAATACATGAATGATTAATATATGAACAGTTTAATTTAAAATTAGAAGAATACAAAATAAACATTAAATACATTAAATTAAAATATGTTCCGTCAGTGAAAAAACAACAACAACCCCGCCTCCAACTATGCCGGGTGAAGTAGTAAAGGTAGAGGACGATTTTCATCCCTCGAGAGCAAGCGCTGACACTGACATATTAATAATCCCGCAATGTGTGTCGAAAGGGGGAGTGGGGAGGAGATGTATCAGGGGATTTATAAAGAACATGCAATACTTACCTTGAAAGTTAAAGCAATGTTCTCGATTTAAACGAGACATTGTATACTGCAACTGATGCAGTTTACTTGTTTTCGCGATTATTAACATAAGTTGCAGTATGCATGTTGAGGTTAAATTGAAGAACTGCCGCTTTCTCCCTACATGCAGCCCCTCCCCCCTACATAGTCACACACGCACACGCACGCACGTACGCACGCATGCACACAGACATACAGAGACACTCGCGCGCGTGCACGCACACATACACACACACCCACACACACACACACACACACACACACACACACACACACACACACACACACACACACACACACAAACACTTACACACACACTCACACATACTCTCTCTCTCTCTCTCTCTCTCTCTCTCTCTCTCTCTCTTTTCACCTTCTCAGATGTAAACGCGCTTAATCATTTCATCTCATGTGCCTGTGGTATACGATTTGAACGTCACACTACCGAGAAAAAAACCCAGGACAAATAGAGAACAAACACAGTGGCCTCCGGAAAAAAAGGTGTGCAGAATAAATGTTGTGCAATCCAACTATCTAAGGATACCATCTCCTTCCCCGTCAGAAAAACAACAACCTCTTACGAAATACGTACAATGATTTTGATTTCGTACCCCCCCCCCCCCCCCCCCCCCCCCACTGTCTAGTCTCATAACTTTCAAGCCTCATTGCTTCGATCGACAAATTAAAAAGGAATGGAGCACCTGGTAGCTCAGTTGGTAGACTGAGATCCTCAGTTCTCAAGTTTGAACCAAGGCCGGGCCGAATGCTTGTCAAGGAATGAGCCAACTCAGTGACAGTATCCATGTCCCATCCCGTGTCACATTCTGCCCACAGTGCAGAACGCTGATTACACTTACACACGCCCACGCCTGGGTAGCGCGACTCCTGCTGCTGCTAGTTTTCCACGGGAAAGAAGCGACACGATTTTTCCATCAATGGAATAATCAAGTATAGAAAATGACAATGATATGTTCTCCTCTCGGATCGAAAGAATAGCTTGTCTTTCACGTATTTTAGTTCTTTTATGATTACTCGCATTGGTATGTAGTTACTTGTAATTGTAAAGCGACTTTAC
>NC_090249.1:25213117-25228117 GCF_037325665.1 Littorina saxatilis
TATCCCCATAAGTTTTTTTCATTTTTTTGATAAATGTCTTTGATGACGTCATATCCGGCTTTTCGTGAAAGTTGAGGCGGCACTGTCACGCCCTCATTTTTCAACCAAATTGGTTGAAATTTTGGTCAAGTATTGTTCGACAAAGCCCGGACTTCGGTATTGCATTTCAGCGTGGTGGCTTAAAAATTAATTAATGACTTTGGTCATTAAAAATCTGAAAATTGTAAAATAATTATTTCTTTTATAAAACGATCCAAATTTACGTTCATCTTATTTTCCATCATTTGCTGATTCCAAAAACATATAAATATGTTATATTTGGATTAAAAACAAGCTCTAAAAATTAAATATATAAAAATTATTATCAAAATTAAATTTTCGAAATCAATTTAAAAACACTTTCATCTTATTCCTTGTCGGTTCCTGATTCCAAAAACATATAGATATGATATGTTTGGATTAAAAACACGCTCAGAAAGTTAAAACGAAGAGAGGTACAGAAAAGCGTGCTATCGTTCTCAGCGCAACGTACTACCCCGCTCTTCTTGTCAATTTCACTGCCTTTGCCGTGAGCGGTGGACTGACGATGATGCTACGAGTATACGGTCTTGCTGCGTTGCATTGCGTTCAGTTTCATTCTGTGAGTTCGACAGCTACTTGACTAAATGTTGTATTTTCGCCTTACGCGACTTGTTTTTGTTTTGTCGTTGAATGAGCGTAGTGTACTCGAATTGTGTTTTGCTGAGATGTCGTTTGATCCTGAACGTTTGCTTGGACAAAGAGAAAGGGGGAGATGGAGAGAAGAGAGAGAGAGAGAGAGAGAGAGAGAGAGAGAGAGAGAGAGAGAGAGAGAGAGAGTTTTGTCTGTCCTTTAGTCTCATTCTTATTCTCTCTCTCTCTCTCTCTCTCTCTCTCTCTCTCTCTCTCTCTCTCTCTCTCTCTCTCTCTCTCTCTCTCTCTCTCTCTCTCTCTCTCTCAAAACAAAACAAAACAAATCAGATCCAAAAACAAAGTGACTGTCAACGTTCCAAAATTCAGAAACAAAGAGCAAGAAAGGTAAGTTTTTGTAAGCCACAAATTAATATACCGACCCAACGGTCTTTTAAGAGCACAGAAAAACAATTAGTAAACATTCATTTTACTAATTCATTTTACTAATTCATTTTACGAATTCATTTTACGAATTTATTTTACTAATTCATTTTACTAATTCAATTTACTAATTCATTTTACGAATTCATTTTACTAATTCATTTTAATAATTCATTTTACGAATTCATTTTACTAATTCATTTTACGAATTCATTTTACTAATTCATTTTACGAATTCATTTTACGAATTCATTTTACTAATTCATTGTACTAATTCATTTTACTAAATGATTCATTGGCTTGTGACTTCCTGGCAAGCGGCCGAACATTCCGTCAAGCTAACTTTTGTTTACTAATTGCTTGTCTGTGCACTTAAAAGACCGTTGTGTCGATATATTTGTAACGTATTCTTTTATCAATAACAAACGTTCCAACAACTTACGTTTCGTGGGTTTTTTATTCTGAAAACAAAGAATACAGAATACAGAATACAGAATCTTTAATTGCCCAAGGTTGGGAATTTGTGATGACATTGCGGTTAAGAAACGTTTCAATCCAGCCATATACACAAAATATTGAAACAAAACAAGCAAACAGCAGTAAAAAAATGGACGGCAAACAATAATAACCTGAAACGAGCGAATCTCAGTGGACCTCAACATGCTCCATGTGATTACTGTTGTATTGTTTTTAAAGTTATTGAGAGTACAACATAAAACACATCCTAAAGAGAATTCCGATCTTTCCGGTTACCCATCAACCCGACCATAATATAAATATAACTTTATTTCACAGGGTTATGGGTATTTATCGAAGTACACAATTCGATCGAAAATGCTTTGATAGATCAGACGTTATTCGAATTATTGACTGGATGTACCACAACATTGTCAAGTCAAGTCAAGTCAAGTCAATATTTATTTAAAAAAAAAACTAGGGTTACATGAATTCTAAAAAATAAAAAAATAAATAAAAAATAGTGCAATATACACGACAAAAAAGATATGTAATAATGAGAAACAACACTTCAAAGAAACGCAACGGGACAACGATAACATGTGTACCGTGAATCGAATAGCATGGTGTGCCATGTTATTGTTCATAGTCCGATTGTTTGGCAACAGAGTTTTTTTTCGATATCTTTCCACAAAAGCACAGTTGGGAAAAGTTCAACAAAGCGTGTAGTGCAGAGATCTGGGTCAACGAAGAAAAGTCAGTGTTCTTGGTGGCACGTGAAGTCCGTGTCCGTCAGCAGCGTCAGGCGTGCAGGCGTGGCCGGCTCACCGTCAATGTGCGTCACTGCAGTTTAGCATGACATGGCAACACGCCTCAGTGTGTTGCTTCAGTCTGTCTGTTTGATCGGCGTACCTAATCGGGTCAACATCACACCATCGTCAGTATGTCGGTTCAGAAGATTGAATCTGAACGTACTAAATGGCCGAGACCAGTAAATACGTGGCGGGCCGAAACTCTTTGACCGAAAGAGCGCTATAAAGTCATGGTCTTGGTGACTAAATCAAACTGAACCGAAAAATGACCTTCTTTATTCATTTAGAGGTTGTGTGAGGTTGGGTGTGTGTCAAAATGTGTTGTGCAATATGGCATGAAAATCTTTTTAAATTTGTTGTTAACAATTACAGCTTTGTATTCCATGTTTATTATTTTTTACGAAGTAATTATAGTAAAATAGTCTTATGTTTCTTATTTGTTCGACCCTCTTAGGATTATGGAGTTTTATGCACTGCCTTTTATAGTTAACTAAACTTTTGTATTTGGAATAGCCCATTGCAGTTGGTGTAGGCCTTAAGCTTATTTTAATCGTTTGTCCAGTATTTAATTTAATTCTCTATTTTTGTATGAACTCAAATCTTTAGTGTTCTTAGTATGTCTTGCTAGGCTAAGTTCTATTTAATCAGAGTATGTCTGCGTGTGCTTATATCTAGTGATATTGTAAAGCGCATAGTGCTTTTAGTTATGCGCTATAGAAATCTCCTTAATAAAGAAATAAATAAAAAACACATTATAATTATATGCATGTACATTTTGAATTCAGGAAAAACATGTTTTAACACTTTGAGAGCATTGTGAGTCAATGTCATTTTTAACTAGAATATCAATTAACAAATTAGTTATTTAATTGTATAAGCTTCAAAGCTGAAATGCTATTCCATAATCCGAACCGGGTCAAAGATTGTTTGGCAAATAATTCAACGAATTTAATTTAAAAATCAAACTCTCTCTTTCTCTCTTTCAGTCTCACTTTTCTTGTTGCTGTTGTTGTTTCCTTCAAATTTCTCTGTGTCACGATTTAGTGACATTGTTCGAGAAAGAGTCACTTTTTCGGGTGCCTTTGTCAAATTGCGACAGAAAGCGCCTGTTTTCTGTCAACGGCTGGAGGTTTTTGCTAACCATGCATAGCCGAGCACGGGAATTTCATGATACAGGGGTTCCACGTGCGTGATTTTGCTTGCATGGCGAAATCAACTATAACTGAACTGTTTACTGAACTGTATGTGGAGTCACGTGAGGGTTTCAAGGTTGTCTGGTAAAGACCTGAAACGACACACTTGACAATCAGCAGCAAGGGAGAAGGGTCGGTGTCTTCGTCCTTAGAGTTTGATGGTCTTCATCACGTTAGATATTTCACTTTCATCTACGTGCCGTTCTGCTAGTACAGGAGGGCTCTAATGGAACTTCAGCGAGATACCACCTTTTCGCTGTTACATGTTTGCTGAGGACGAGTCGTCAGGTATTCTTCACTGAGCGGGGGAGGATTTTCACCGCATAAGGATTTCAGTGCAAGAGGGAGGATGGCGATATTCCCGTTGACGAGCGGAAGCCATTCATAAGGAAGCGTATTTCCTTGAGAGAACTACTTACATTGGGCTGTTGAGGTAATAAATCATTATTTAACGCTGTTGACGAGTCTGTGTTTGTGGAATGAAATACTCTCTGTTGTTCTTTCCAGGTTAGCGCATAATTTGCTCTTTGTGACGCTAAAATATTAATCTGTATATGGTTTTTGCAGATATGGAGAGAAGGAAGGAAATGGCTGATTTGTTGTTATAAAAGTTCGTTTGTGCAGGCCCACGTGCTCGATGAGATATGTAAGATGACATGTTTAAAGGTGGAGGTTGTTGGGTAGCTTGACATGTTTAGTGCACCGAGGCTTTTTGTTGCAGCCTTTCTACGTTCTTCTTCTACAACGGAACGTTTCTGCTGCCTATCTGCGGGATGCTGTTATCTGCGGGACGCTACAACAAGATCGTCCGCGGAGTGATGTAACCAGCTAACCGGCTAACCAGCTAACCGGCTAACCAGCTCACCAGCAACTGGGTGTGGCGCCTAATGTCTCCACTGTTCCCTGCTTCGTCGTCACACCAACCAGCACTTCTTTTGACGCCGAATTGCAATTGTCGCCTAAGACCGAATTCCATTTGTCGCCTAACTTAGAATTTGTTCTTTAGCCAAATGTCGCCTAATGTCGAATTGCCAAATGGCGCCTAACACCGAATTCCCATTGTCGCCTAACATAGAATTCCAAATGTCGCCTAATGTCGAATTGCCAAATGGCGCCTAACACCGAATTCCCATTGTCGCCTAACATAGAATTCCAAATGTCGCCTAATGTCGAATTGCCAAATGGCGCCTAACACCGAATTCCCATTGTCGCCTAACATAGAATTCCAAATGTCGCCTAATGTCGAATTGCCAAATGGCGCCTAACACCGAATTCCCATTGTCGCCTAACATAGAATTCCAAATGTCGCCTAATGTCGAATTGCCAAATGGCGCCTAACACGGAATTCCCATTGTCGCCTAACACAGACGGTCCCGGACAGACAAGATAGTTAGACAGACAAAGAAAGCTCACTTAATGTCTTCCGCGTTTTTATGGGAAATAACGTGACAAACATATTGCCAAGAACAGAACGCAAAATAAAGAAAAGAACGCCAAGTTGAGCTCTATTCACAATTGAGAAAGGGTAATGTTGAGCTTCACGTAAATTTCACGTAAATTTCGCGTTGAGTTTGGCGTGATGTGAACAAAGTGTTCGGAGTCCAGCTATGATGGCCAAAATTGAAAACCAGCATTATATAAAGTCACAACGAATCAAAGCAAGTTACACAGTTCCGAGTCTGCCACCATGTATACCACATTTGAAGGAAGAAGGAAGGACACCACTTTATATCGACATGAAGACCATGAGTACCGAGGTACAAAGCGCATAGGGAAAACGTTGTCGCGATACCTGTCATGTACGGATGCAGACTGCAGGGGCCGAGCGGTCATCAGAGATGGCGTCTGCAGAGTAACCAACCCTCACTCACACGGACCGCTTCCAGACAACCACTTCAAGATACAAGAAGGTACGGTTAACAAATTGATAGAATGCAAACTGAATGACCTTTCCCTTCTGACAAACGGCGAGGAGATCGCAAGGAGGCGTTCGGTGTTGCAGATCAATAATGAGCGACGACTTGCAGTCCTTGGCGAACAACTCACAGGTCAACAAATCGCCCCGCTGGCCTTCGTCAAAAGAGCATGCGCGTTCATTAGGAGATATGCCGAGGATCATGTTGATACATCAGAAACCCTAACTGACGAAGACGGCAACGCTGATGGACCACGAGAAGGCAACCCAGATAGAGAGCCAGAAACGGACGAGGAAAACGTAAACCACCAGGATGACCAGGACGACACCACAGACCGCAGCAGCTCCCCCACAAGGGCACCCGACAACTCGTGCCCCGTTTGTCTCTTGAACCCCCGGAACGCAGTTTTCGTCCCTTGCGGACATGCCTTGTGTTACGACTGCGGGGTTCACGTTCAGGGCAACGTGGCACCCAACAACAGATGTCACTGCTGCCGCGCCGATATAGCGAGTGTGGTCCGGGTGTTTGGAATGGCATAGAGCAGTGTTCGTCCCTTGCGGACATGCCTTGCGTTACGACTGCGGGGTTCACGTTCAGGGCAACGTGGCACCCAACAACAGGCAGGCTGTGTAATTGTACGTCATGTTACTCACTGCCTATAAGTATATTGCTTGTTTGTGTGTAAAATCAGTCCATTTTATCTTGTGAAATTCTGAATAAAATCGTGTTTAAACCAAATATATTCAAATGCCAGCCTTTTGTAATGGAGTGAACAATTGGATTAAAAACAGTTAAAAAACAAGTCGCGTAAGGCGAAATTACTACATTTAGTCAAGCTGTGGAACTCACAGAATGAAACTGAACGTAGTCCGCCGCTAGTGCAAAAGGCAGTGAAATTGACGAGCCTGTTTGGCGCGGTAGCGGTTGCGCTATGCTTCATAGCCCGCTTTACTGTACCTCTCTTCGTTTTAACTTTCTGAGCGTGTTTTTAATCCAAACATATCATATCTATATGTTTTTGTAATCAGGAACCGACAAGGAATACGAGGAAATAGTTTTTAAAACGATTTCGGAAATTTAATTTTGATCATAATTTTTATATTTTTAATTTTCAGAGCTTCTTTTTAATCCAAATATAACATATTTATATGTTTTTGGATCGTTTTATAATTTTTTTTTACAATTTTCAGATTTTTAATGACCAAAGTCATTAATTAATTTTTAGGCCACCAAACTGAAATGCAATACCGAAGTCCGGCCTTCGTCGAAGATTGCTTGGCCAAAATTGCAATCAATTTGATTGAAAAATGAGGGTGTGACAGTGCCGCCTCAACTTTTACAAAAAGCCGGATATGACGTCATCAAAGACATTTATCGTAAAAAAGAAAAAAACATCCGGGGATATCATTCCCAGAAACTCTCATGTCAAATTTCATAAAGATCGGTCAAGTAGTTTAGTCTGAATCGCTCTACACACACACACGCACAGACAGACACACACACACACACACACACATACACCACGACCCTCGTTTCGATTCCCCCTCTATGTTAAAACATTTAGTCAAGTTTTGACTGGGTGAAATCGAAAGAAAAACTATTATTAACAAATGTTTAGC
Organism: Littorina saxatilis; assembly: GCF_037325665.1. NCBI lineage: Eukaryota > Metazoa > Mollusca > Gastropoda > Littorinimorpha > Littorinidae > Littorina > Littorina saxatilis. Next base: position 25,220,206 of record NC_090249.1, read on the forward strand.
CTAATTTTTCACTTCATAGAATATCATAGCAGCAAAAACTCACCTTTTCTCAAGAATCTTGGGTGTTGATCACTGTCGTGACAAAATCACAGACTTCGGAAACATTCTCGAAATCTTTCTTCGCTGCTGGAAGCTGAACTATTTCTCTCTGTAACTGCGCATGCGTAGTCACCCGCGCAAAATAGTTCTAATCTTTCTTCAAAACTCTGAACATTATTTGCAAAACCGTTCACCATTGTAACTGAATTTTGAAGAAGCATGTCATATTGCGCAACTTTCAACTTAGTTTGCAGATGCAATTTTGAGAAAATAATACTTAAATAACATTTAGCTTAGCGATTTTCTATGCCCTTTCATGTCAAGATCGTGTTGAAGATGAATATGCAAATTCTAAAGTTCAAATTTAGGACTTGTTGCTGTTGCACGCGTGTGCACACCGGTGACACTGTGACGGTTCCCCTACGCTTTGTGTTCGGTGCCCTGACCCTTTGTGTTCGGTTCCCACTCGGTTCCCACACACCAAAATTCGCGGACAAAACATCCATTTATGGTAGTATTACGCAATGTTGCTCTCTGAGAATGGTCTTGTTAGATCTGTGAGTGTTTACACTACATGCCTAGGTGCTGTTGGATTGAAGGTTTTTGATATTTTAGCCGTTATTAGGTAGAATGCCTTCCACTTTACTGCAAAACTGCATAATTCGTAGCATCGGCAAGAAATATCCTACCAAAAAATGCCTGCTTGGAACTGTCCGTGGTCCAGCAAAAAGTTCAACATGTCTGTAGCAGACAGCCCAAGTTTCAAGATTGTAGGGCCATCCAAACAGCCGTAATAATAAAAACAACAAAAGTAGTCAGTGAAATTGGCTGTGTTCGGTCCCCCCACACTTTTGTGACGTAGGCGTGACGGTTCCCATAATTCATTGTGTCGGTCCCCACTTTCTGTGTCGGACCCCACTTTCGACCTAATTTCTCTGTGACGGACCCCACAACCAGCCTATTTTGTGTCGGTCCCCACACCTTTTATGACTTGCCGGTTACTTGTATCATTGTATTCATTGAATCTAATTGTCTCGGAGTTATTTTTCAGCAAAAACCGGCAAGGCAGCACCTTTGGGAGTGGGAACCGAACACAAAGGGTCAGGGCACCGAACACAAAGCGTAGGGGAACCGTCACAGTGTCACCGGTGTGGTGTGGAAACCTATGTTACGACAGTGATGGCAAACTTTCAAGCGATTAATTTCGTTTAAAAAACAATTATGTGGACAAAATAACATTTCAACTGTCAAGTACACTTAAACCAAACACACATACAAGAATAGCAGTCCTTGGACATTCTAAACGATTCTTGTAGTGAGGTGCAAAACTAGTTGATGGTTCATGTCACAGATCAGACCTCCATTTTTCACGCATCCAATCATTTCTTTCGCAAAACAACCTTCATAATAATCATGCAAAATACTCAGTTTTGTTTGTACTATTTCTTTATTCATTTTACTTCTCAAAAATACCAATATCATGATTTAAAATTCAGTATGTTTCAATTGTGGGCTAATTTGATTATGGCACACACAAAAGGTTCAGTTTCTGAGACGCACCCGTTACTATAATTTGTTATACTTTAACTGGCATTTTTGTCAGTGACCTCTTGGTATTTTACGTTTTGAACGTAAAAGAACATATTTTGGAGTGAAGTCTCGAGGGAGGTGGCGAGTTATTACATAAACAGGCGTCTGAAACTTATACTTTTGTTGTTTCTATTTAATTGTATGACTGCGAGAGTGGATCGTGGTGTGGTTAGTTAGTTAGAAGTAACTAACCGTTTCATAATCACCTTAGGTGATATGGTGAAACGTGACACTCTGTCTCTCTCTCTCTTCCCCCTCTAGCTCTCTCTCTCTCTCTTACTCTCTCCCTCTCTTTCTTTCTCTCTCTTTCCCTTTCTTTCTCTGTCTCTCCCCCTCTTTTTTTCTCACTCTCTTTCTCACTCACTCTCTGTCTCTGTCCATGTCTCTCACCGTCTATCTGTGACTCTCTCTCCCCCCCCCCCCGCCCACTCTCTCTCACTCTCTCGCCGTCTTTCTGTGACTATCTCCCTTTCCCCCCACTCTCTCTCCCCTCCCCTCTCTCTCTCTCTCTCTCTCTCTCTCTCTCTCTTCTTTTCACTCTCTCTTTCAGACTGAAACGAGTGACTCCCATTTCGAAAAAATATGATAAAAAAATCACTTCACCTTTTCCCTCTAGGAACCACGCAGCGCACAAGGGATACTTCTACCACAACGTCCAAACAACTCACCACGACCACCACCACCGACATCACCACTACCACCAACAACGCCGAAGTTAATACTTTCGTGATTTTTGTGGTTAGCACAGTCTCTGCGCTCGGCCTTGTCTTGACCGCAGCGATATTTTGTTGCCTTAAGTGTTACCGCGATTATCTATGCTGTCACTATCAATGTTCGATGAAATCGTTCACGCGCACTTAGTCCCGTTGGTGGAGAAAGAAAGAGAGGGAGAGAGAGACAGAGAATGAGAGAGATATGGAGAGAGAGAGACAGTGACGCACTCGCACTCTAGCAGCGGAAAGTGCTTTCGTCAATGAAGGTGTTCTGAGTTCTGATCAGGACCAGGCACACACTATCCGAGACTCTCTTTCTGCAAGCACTGAGGATGGACAAAGCGGTGTAGAGTCTATGGAACCTCCCAGACGTCTGCAGCAAGAGTTTTCACCTCCTCCTCCTCACTAATCCAGTTTGGAGTTCGCGCAGATGGACGTCCACGCTCAAGCTCAGGACGAACCGCCTCCCCCTACGTCGTACACGGAAGTCATGAAAACGGCTTATCCGCCTGTGTAACATCGTATGACAAATGTTGTTGTTGTTGTTATTGTTGTTGTTGTTGTTGTTGGGTCTTCGTTTTGATATTGGTGCTTTGTTTGCTGCACTGAAAGTGTCTTGCAATGCCAATTGTGCTTTTTATTTAATTTATTTATTCAAGACAGGAGATATATTCTTAACTTTGTTTACTCTAGATAATACAATGAAATTGACAACGGATTCAAAGGGGATGGATGCTTTTTTTTTGGAGGGGGGGGGGGGGGCGAAAAAAAAGTGTGTTGGTTACACGGACTCTCAACGCTACCAGTGTGTGTGTGTGTGTGTGTGTACGTGTGTGTGCGCGTGCGTGAGTGGTGTGTGTGTGTGTGTGTGCGTATGTGTGTGTGTGTGTGCGTGCGTGCATGTGCTCGTGCGTGTGTAGAAGTGTGTGCAAGAATGCGTGTGTATGCGCTCGTGCGTGAGCTTACGTGCGTGCGTAAATGTGTTCGTGTTTGGGTGTGAATTTTATTGCACAAGTTTGATGCTGTTTAATTGATATCAGTTATTTTGTTTACCTCATTTCAGCATGTCTGTCTTAGCGTGTGAGTTTACAGCCATGTATTGGTGTTAATGATATTCCCTGACTTGTTCATATGTATAAGTTACAGCTCCGTCCATCCATGATATCGCGTGGTATTTTGTCGAGACTGGGTCAATGAATATGATGACGTCACTCGAGGCTCTGCCGAGAGTGACTTCATTATATTCATTCACCCCGTCGAGACAAAATACCACGCGATACCATGGATGATTCGGAGCTGTAACGTATATATGGCACTAGAGACAGAGTAGCGGTTCGCCGGCTTAGAGCACGTGTTGAAAATTTTCATCCACCAGTTTGTGCCCGGGGTCCACCTGAATATGCCCACCAAATTTGATGCAGAATATTTACGATATCACAAACAGAACTCTACAATCCACAGGTGTTGCCTTGCGAGCTATAAATAGCTCACAACTTCTAAGGCGAACAACTCTGCAGAGTCTGCTGTGAAGGGCGACGGTAGTCTCCCTGTCACACCCGCCCCCGTTTGAATGAACTTTGTCCCCAAAATTCCGAACCATGGACCCGCCAAGCTTAGGTCCCTCCCAGATTCGTGGAATGGGAACAGCACAAAAATGATTCAGTGGCCATAATGCCATTCCTGATCATATCATGTCGAGTCCCATCCCTGTCGACGACGCCGAATGTAACCGAGTGCCGAAACACCACAATCACCTTTGGAGGCGAAGTCCACTCATACAGGATTGAGAAATGAAGAGCGTATCTCTAAGCCCTTTTAAAACTGTTATGGCTTCTCAAAGGAAGGCTAGAACATACAGACACGTTAAAATTACCGTAATACTAAAAGTCCTACGGTTTTGAGCCATTAAGGACTTGAGTGTTTGTCCGCTTTCAAAAAAAGAAAAAAAAGAAAGAAATAAAAATCAAGGAGAGGAGGGCAGGGGGTGGGGTTAAGATGATAATGCTCTGTGGAATTTGTTAAAATGAAAAGTAGTTAAGATGTTTCTTGGTAAGAATTATAAGTCTGTATTCTATATCTTGAATAACGGGTTTGTAAAATGATTTTTTATTCAAAACGAGTTAAAAAGTGGAACCTTTCAGGATCACCAATAAAAGCAAATAGATGAGCAAGTAAGAGGAACACGAACAATAAATCTCAAAACTTTTTAAAAATAAAAGGATTAAGATGTAAGCCACGAAGGCCGTGGTAATAAAAAAAAAATATGTACAGTTTGGCGACTAGTGAGCCTAGGGTGAGGATATGTTGTCTAGAGGGTAGTCGCTAGAATCAGGAGGGATGGCGGGAGCCACTCGACCTCAAACTGAAACACGCTGATGTGATAATCTGGGCTTAGAGTTATACCCACAGCCCCATGTCCGAGTCCCTGACCAGTCGGCACAGCAGCAAGCTGTGTGACCAGCCTAGAGAACTGCTACTGCGCAAATAATCCTGGGGACTCAGACCATGGAGCTGCATATGGTCATATAAGGTTTTAAAGGTAATTCTATTTGTAGCGCATGGAGCGAAAATGTGTTGGAATGAATAGGGTTCTCCACAATGGCAGGACTTGTTAAAGATATGGAAGCGGCAGCCCCCGGCACGGAGGCGTCTGAAGATAGTGAGGAGGTTTGTTGGGAGAACATACAGACACACAAAAGCCGCCAGACCACATCACAAACAGAACTCTACAATCCACAGGTGTTGCCACACACACACATACACACACACACACACACACACACAGAGAGAAGCCGTATATATATCTATCTATATCTATAAATATATAGAGATAGATGACAGTGTATTTTTCGCGTGGCTATAAATTGATTCGACCTTTGCACTTTTACAGTGAGGACAACTTAGGGGTGCAAGGAAAGCGTTCTGGACAGTGCGGTGACCTTCTAAAAATAGTAACGGAACGGGAATATCCGCGCGCCACACGAAGGAAGGGAGATAAACGCTGAAAACACTGGAGAAGATAAGGAAGAGTTACTGGAAATGGATCCAGAGAAAAACCAAAATCGGTTCAGCACTGCGCGCTGAGAGCACGTGTTGAAATATCTCATCGACCAGGTTGTGTCCGGGGTGTACCTGAATATGGCCACCAAATTTGAAACAGATCCATCGAGAACCTTGGCCGCGCATCGCGAACAGACAGACAGACAGACACAAGTCGTATATATATATATAGACTAGAGGAATACCCGGCTTCGCCGGGGTGAATCGCGAGACAGAGACAGACAGCGTGGCGGTTCATCACAATCACCTCTGCAAGCGAAGTCCTGTCAAACGGGATTGAGCATTTTAGAGCTTATTTCTTAGCCCTATATTATCTGTTGTGGCTTCTCAAATGCCAGAACATACAGACAGACGAAAGCCGCTAGACCCCATCACAAACAGAACTCTACAATCAACAGGTTTTTTCCCACACACACACACACAAACACACACACAGAGAAGCCGTATATATATATCTATATCTATATCTATAAATATATAGAGATAGGTGAGAGTGTATTTTTTGCGTGGCTATAAATTGATTCGACCTTTTCACTTTGACAGTAAGAACAACTTACGGGTGCAAGGGAAGCGTTCTGGACAGCGCAGTGACATTCTAAAAATAGTACCTCAGAAACGGGAATTTGGGGTGAACGGCGCGACAGAGACAGACAGCGTGGCGGTTCACCACAATCACCTTTGAAAGGCGAAGTCCTGTCAAACGGGATTGAGAATTTTAGAGCTTATTTCTTAGCCCTCTATCATCTGCTGTGGCTTCTCACATGCCAGAACATACAGACAGACAAAAGCCGCTAGACCCCATCACAAACAGAACTCTACAATACATAGGTTTTTGCCCACACACACACACAAACACACACACACACAGAGAAGCCGTATATATATGCATATCTGTATCTATAAATATATAGAGATAGGTGAGAGTGTATTTTTCGCGTGGCTATAAATTGATTCGACCTTTTCACTTTGACAGTAAGAACAACTTACGGGTGCAAGGGAAGCGTTGTGGACAGCGCAGTGGACAGCGCAGTGACATTCTAAAAATAATAGTAACTTACAACTGAACGGGAAAGCCACACGAAGGAAGGGAGATAAACGCCAAACACTGGAGAAGATAAGGAAGAGTTACTTATAATGGTGAAATGAACCCAAAAACGAAAATGAGTTCAGCGCTGCGCGCTGAGAGCACGTGTTGAAATATCTCATCGATGATATTGTGTCCGGGGTGTAGCTGAATACGGTGTCCAAATTTGAAAAAGATCCACCGAGAACTTTGGCGTTGTGATGTGGTGTAGCGGCTATGGTGTGTCGGTATGGGGGCCCGGGTAAGCTGAGGTGGAACCAAAATAGCTGAGGTGGAACCAAAATCGGTTCCGCGCTGCGCGCTGAGAGCACGTGTTGAAATATCGACCAGGTTGTGTCGTGTCCCGGGTCTACTTGAATATGCCCACCAAATTTGAAGCAGATCCATCGAGAACTTTGGCCGTGCATCGCGCACAGACACACAGACAGATACACAGACAGATACACAGACAGACACACAGACACTAGTCGTATATATATATATAGATGACCAAAGTAAGAAGAAGTTGTAGAACTATATTTTGTGTCAGTCTTGGCAAGGCGCAATTTTAACACTACGCTGGAACGCTGAAGAAGAAGAAGAACACTACGCACGAAATAAACGTTAAGTGATAACGTTGTGCGGGTGCTACTCACGTGCTGCAGCTGTAAATATCGTTCAAGTTTTCCATTTACTTGTTACTTCGGCTGCGCAAGTTATTTTGCCTAGGTCAAGGCCGAACTTTAGGCCTACGGAGAAATATCGCTGGATATTTTCTCACTAGAATAACAGAGAGAAAGAAGGGTAGTCATGCCATATCATCGCATACTTCAGTCACCAGATCGTGTCGTCCCGGACATTGGTATGTGCCTGGCTTTGCACATTTGCTACAGACCTCTGTATTGTTATAATTCAATGGCTGGCTACGATTTTCTTTGATGTGCTTTTTCATGCATGGACGAGTGAGTGTCAATAGATTAAAGTGAAAAAATACTGCTTGCGTTTTCACGACTGGGCTCTGTGTTAATATGTCAGTCTTTCTGTTAGTATGTTAATGTGTGTGTTAGTGTGAGTCTGTCTGTGTGTGTGTGTGTGTGTGTGTGTGTGTGTGTGTGTGTGTGTGTGTGTGTGTGTGTGTGTGTGTGTACCCATGTTTCCACAGGTTTGGTTGCCTAAATCACCATAAGGCAACCATCCACACGTGGATGGCAACCTAAACTCTGGATGGCAACCTAATTGTGTGGATGGTCGCTTCATTTAACACCGTTAAATTGACTTTTTTGACGGAAAGAATGTCATAACAATGTTCAAAATGACATTCTTACCGTCCTCTATAGGCGACGAAATAGGTCAAATTTTGTGCATTTTTTAGTGCAAAATTCTTCGATGCCGGAGCGAGTACTGCACCCAGTGCTGTTGTAGTGCAAGTGCACTAGAAAGGCACTAC
>NC_090249.1:25233117-25238117 GCF_037325665.1 Littorina saxatilis
AGAACAAGATGGCATTAATGTGTTATTAATGTAGTGTTAGCTTTGTTAATGAGTTGCATTGAAAGAATTACGACAGACATTGTGAAGATTTGATGATAAAATCGCCATTTAAACTTGGTGAAAGGGAGTGAAGAAAATTATGTTCCAACACAGAGAAAGCAGGTAAGAGGTTGTAATACCTTGATGTACATACCCACTGTGAAACAGGCAATAATGTACCCTGGGTGTGTGTGCTTTTGTGTTTACAGGGAGCAGACGTCGTTTGTAGACTACTCTTTCCTAATAGGCTAGGCAGATTTCATCAGATTTCACCTCCTGTGTGAACAAATTGCTATAAAATTTATTTCACCTTTTTTGTACTCTACATGCATCCATTGATCAGGTAAAACCGAGTTGGCCAACGTTTTCCCATGCGAACTATATTTTTGAAGCTTTTAAAGAATGATGACAACTGCGCAATAACGGTATTCCGAATATGCTCCGTCCCTCACTTCTCACGTCTATAACATGTCTTATTTTAAGGGATGTGCCATATGTCACTCATATAGTATGTAAGAAAAGCACATTCAGTTGATAAATAGGTTCAATTGCATTTATTTAGCGCGAAATAACGTAGCCGAAGCTCAAATCTAGCGCATTCGGTGTGGTTTCACAGGGCGCGTCTCCCGGGTCGCGTTTGACAGGTATGTGAGTTGACAATTACTGTGCTGATATTCTCCCTCCTTTACCCGTTACTGTTGCATTACACATGTGAACATGCACACGCACACTCTATTCAACATGACCTCGTACTTACGCTAAAGCCCGTCTTCATCGTCTGATGTACCTGCACAGGCAACCTCGGTCACAGTGTTGGCACAGCTCTCCCCTCTGCACTCTCCACAGCCAGACGTACACACGAGGCCGTGTTTTCGGCATGAACATCTTGCTGTTCGACACTCTGTCTTGCAATTGCATCGGATGACATCGAGTAGATCACCAGGAGCAGCAGCAATGTCAATGAGAATAGGAAGCATGGCGCCTTGAACAATCTCCCATCCCCAGTCCATCGGATCCAGGAGGAACTGTTCTTGATGCAAGTGCATCCATTCTTGCACCTGGAAGTATGTTCTCATGGAATGGAATTTAGCTGCTGCTGATGTAGGTGGGAGTTTGCAGGGCTGAAACGATGAGGTACATGTAGAGAATTTCTGCATGTACTTGATGTAGCGGAGGAAGTTCAAAGTGTCTCTTTCCTTCCCCCCATAGAGTTCTACAAAGGCCCTTTCTCCTGCTCCTATCAGCTCATCAGTGTATAACCGAGTGCCGAAACACGATGATCACCTCGGGAGGCAAAGTGCAATCAAACAGGATTGAAAATGTTAGGGCCAATTTCTTAGCCCTATAAAAACTGTTATGCAAACCCGAAGGTTTCCATGAACATACAGACAATCGGAAACCACCAGACCCCATCACAAACAGAATTCTACAATACACCGGTGTTGACTTTTAAAGGCCAACAACTCGGCTGCAGAGTCTGCTGTAAAAGGAGCGGAAGCCTCCCCTGTCACAATCGCCACCGTTTGAATGAACTTCGTTCCGAAGTTCCGAACCGGGGGACCACTGTCCATCCCAAGGTCGCAGAATGGGAACAGCACGAAAATGTTCAGTGGTCATATTATGCCATTACCTGAATTACATATCATGCCGAGTCCCATCCCTGCTCGCAAGCACCAGATGTAACCGAGTGCCGAGACACTACGATCACCTCGGGAGGCGAAGTGCAATCAAACAGGATTGAAAATGTTAGGGCTAATTTCTTAGCCTTATAAAAACTGTTATGCAAACCTTAAGGTTTCCATGAACATACAGACAATCGGAAACCACCAGACCCCATCACAAACAGAATTCTACAATACACCGGTTTTGACTTTTAAAGGCCAACAACTCGGGTGCAGAGTCTGCTGTGAAAGGAGCGGTAGCCTCCCCTGTCACAAGTGTCTCTGCAAGGACTGGCGCTGAAGACATGGGCCTGCTGCACGAACACTGTTGACTGGGTCAATTTCGTTAAACACATTGGTTTTCCAATCCCGAATGGACTGCTAATTGTATCGCATCCACCAAAGGCGTGCGCAAACAGGATGTTCTCACAAACTTGAGATCCAAGAACAGTCTGGACTTTTCTGATGTCCCACACTTTTGCAGCTGATTTTGCTGTCGATGATCTCACTGATGTGAAGAAGACGGGGCAGTGATCTGGCGTAAGATGGTACAACAGAAGGATGAGCAGATCGGTGTCCTCGCCAACCAGAATCACGTTTCCCTTCCTTGCCAATTCCAGAGAAGTCTTTACGACGAGCCTATCAGCATCAGCAGTTGTATGGACAGTGTCAAAGCCGTGCTGTGAAAAACGGGAACTAAGGAGGTTGGTGAACCGCTGTTTGTTGTTTGGATTTGTCAGGAAGCGCTCCTTTGGTTCGCACAGGACCATGTCACCCTCAAAAGTGATGGCACATGCTGTATTGGCTCTGCTTGTTCTTCGCAAATGGGCTGCATCTTTGGTGGTAGGTCCGCAGCTGTATCCATCAAAACAACAGTTCCTTTGCCAAAATGACGAATGAGAAAGTCTGCGTAACTCTGAGTAAGCTGGTTGTATGTTGAACCACGGCACCAGGGCAGAAGGTGCAACAGCAAGCCACCATCGATGACATATGTTACATCATCAGGAATAACACCATTTACCTGCTTTGTTGAAGTCCAGATGTAAGTTGCCAGTGCAGCCTTGGTACCTTGTCTTGGCAGACCACCCGAATCAAACAGCGATGCTGGGACACTGCACATCTCAAAGGCAAAGGCGTCCTCAAGACATCCGTTGGTGTTCTTCACAGTTGTCACTAGTCTCTGGAACAACAGCATGGAGTGAACATGTACTAGATCATCGTGCAGATTGGACGACTTGGCTTTCAGAGCCATGGTTACAGCTTGATCCTTCTTTTTAAAGGTGAAATCCACAACATTATTTCCGATCATGTTGCTCAGAATCTTGTTTCCTACGCCTTTTGCTTGTTCTGCATTCACAGTAGCTTCAGCTTCTTTTCCGCTTGAAATGGATCGGAGGGCTGTATCCACAGTGAAAGGGTTCCTATCAAGCAGATATCTCAAGATCAGCTGAATGTCTGTGTGATCTCGCTTCTGCCTTGCCACGCTCAACTCTTTGTGCTGCGTTTGTTGCTCGCTAGAATGGAATGCAACGTCTGTGACAGACTGCATTGCGTCGGGGATTTCTGCACAGGCAGGCATACACAGTAGTAGGTGGGAGATCAATGCCATATGATTGCGCAGCATTCAGTTCAAATTTCCGTACCTCTGTGTAAGAACAGCTAAAGCCAAGGTGGCTGAGGGTATCGATCAGAAACCGTGAACCGAATGATCGGTGCATTTGCACGCCAAGTGCAAACTTCAATGGTGCAATAACAGTGTTTGGCCTACTGAGCTGAATGATTGCTTGTCCTATTGCACTGATATAATGTTAGGTAACCTTGAAAGAAATACATGTACATATCCACTAACAAATGCACAGATTAATAAATAAACGCAACGTAAGTAGGTGAAGCTGAACATGGAAAAAAACTTATTACCTAACAGTCACATGCACGATCCACGTTGTTCTCAATGGACATAATTTCACAAGGCACATAGACAAAGACTGAATCTGCAATCGCCTAATAATCATTATAATGCGAGCAGTGAAATGCGCCCCTGGGAAACAAACAAATATATCTATACATAGATGAGACCAATAAACTGCTTACGCCATGCTGATTAAGCTATCGTGTGATGTTATTGAATAGTTTCCTTGGGTAGCTTGTGAAAAACTGTCGCTCCGAAAACTAAAATAAAATGTACGATATTTCGGACTCATCGCATGGTTTTTTCCCGGCCAACTCGATTAGATGTGTGCAGGCACACTGAAATGAATCAACTGCACCTAAAATGAATTTTATAGCAATTACTTCGCACACATCCAAACGCTTCCCAGCCTATAAGGGGTTTTCAGTTTTAGGTTTAGGTTTAGGTTCAGGTTTCAGTTTTAGGTTTAAGTTTTAGGTTCAGTTTAGGGTTTAGGTTCAGTTTTAGGTTCAGGTTTCAGTTTCATATTTTAGTTTTAGGTTTTATTTTTTTAATTTTTATTTTAGATCTAGTTTTATTGTCTTACGGGGTTCTCTCGGTAATCATTATTTGTGACTGTTGTGAACGTCAAGTGTGCTCTCCCCGTATAGTGTAATCCACACTTTAACCGGAAGTTGTGATGACATTGTCCATGGTAGGGGTGTTTGTAATAGTTGGCATTGTGAAGAGGACAGTGTATTGAATTTTTTGATAAAAGGATGGTTGTGTGATCTGCTAGTATTGGGGTCGGTGAGTGCCCTGTAGATGTATGAGAATGATCTAGCATGGGATTAACCCTTTTGTCGCCTGACAGAGATATTGTACGCTCAGGCTGAAGCCCACCAATCCTCTGAGAACTCGTCTTGTCTGTACGTATGTGTATTAGCTTTTTGTTTGTTTGTTTATTTGTTGCTTAACGTCCAGCCGACTACGCAGAGCCATATCAGGACGAGGTGTATTAGCTGCCATTATATTAAGAAATAAAGTACAAAGTGACAACATTTATTGTGTGTCGTGGTGGTGAAAGCAGACGCGAGTTTGTGTTGTAATTGTTTTCTACGTTTGTTCTGTTTTGTGAAATTATTTTATATTATTAATTAGTTTCAATTGGCCAAGTCTTTCCTGGTTCTTGTTTTATTCTCCAACGGGGTCTCGAGACACGAGCCCACGGCAGGCCTTGGGTTAGATCTCCCCCCAAGTAAATATTGGGAGTTCAAAACTAGTTCCAACCACTCTTCTTATATTTTTATCACATATTTGAGTGAGAGAGTTGAAGTTGGTAAGTTCGATCCGTGCAAGTCTCGCAAGAGGACGTAGGAAATCCTCTTCCAGGCATAGTTCGTACGGAGAGA
>NC_090249.1:25243117-25273117 GCF_037325665.1 Littorina saxatilis
ACAAAGCTGCCTCAAGAAAACCTAAACACACAAACAGTCACTCAAACTCACCGCACGCTACGATCACCGAAAATACTCTGTCTTCAACACAGTCACTGACAGGTTATAGTCGGGCCAGCCCGAAAACTGTAGAGAAAATGAAATCAGCAAATCACCAACCTTGACACTTACCCCTCACCTTTCGCGTAATTGGGGCCAGTTGACACTTGAAATACCTTCAGGATCAAACCCACAGTTCGAGCAGGAACAGTCCGTACCTCCACACCACATGATCAATCAATCAATCCGCCAACGAATCCCGTGTTGTCAGGTAGACGACCAGCCAACTGAACTGTGAAGCTCCAAATGTCGAGCGAAGTTTGGCAGCTCACACAAGTGTACCGAAACGAGTTCCTTGTGGCATAACCGTATCCAGCCATGCGTGACCGCTACGAGAACTCGAACTCGAAAACTTTATTACCGAGGGATGATAGCATTAGGTCCATATGGTCCTTTCTTACAGCTAGTCCCTACTATAATACACACATGAAACGAAGAACAAGTATGAAGAATAAAAAAAGAAATCAAATAAAACACAATCATGTAGGGAAAAGTATAACAAACATTAGTGTATTTGTGGAAGCATATTATACATTTTCTCTTTTACGCACCCTCACACACACTCGCACAAATTGTACACCGACTTAGTCGTTAGAGAGGTGCTTTCGGAGCTGTCTTTTAAAAGAAGATAATGACAAACATGACCTAATATTTACAGGTAGTGAATTCCAAAGGAACGCACCAGAATAAGAAAAACTAGTTTTAAACAAATCGATGCGGGGCCTTGGCAAGGCAAGGTTATTTCGAGTGTTTGAATAATATGACGGAGATGATTTGAAGAGTTGTATAAGATATGTTGGGGCGTCCTTATAGACGACTTTATACATAAATGAAAATTTATTAAACAAAAGCTGCTTCTTTAAGCTTAACATCCCAATACTTTTCATCTTTTCCTTTGTAGAAAGAGATGGACTGGGCAGAACTAGTTTAGCAGCTCTAGCTACGCTGGAGCGATTTCAGCTTCTTCAAGTGAACTTCACTACACCCGTCCCATACTATGGAAGCATAATCAATATGGGGTTTTATGTGGGCATTGTAGAGAGATAGAGAGAGAGAGATCTAGAGAGAGAGAGAGAGAGAGAGAGAGAGAGAGAGAGAGAGAGAGAGAGAGAGAGAGAAAGAGAGGGGGTGAGAGAGGGGGGAGGGAGAGAGAGAGGAAAAAAAGAGAGAGAGAGACAGAGAGAGAGAGACAGAGACAGAGAGAGAGAGAGGAGAGAGAGACAGAGAGAGACAGAGAGAGACAGAGAGAGAGAAAGAGAGAGAGAGACTGAGAGAGAGAGAGAGAGAAAGAGAGAGAGAGAGAGAGAGAGAGAGAGAGAGACGTTTATTTATTTATTAAGGAGATTTCTATAGCGCATAACTAAAAGCACTATGCGCTTACAGACGTAGACCTGATGAACAAGTATACATGTACAGCGTTCTGGTCTGTTGAAATTGAATTGCTTTGGCTTTTGTAATTGTTACAACGCGGGAGCTGGATGTCAGCAGGCTGCTTTAGAAGTGAAAGAAGAGAGAGAAGACCAGAGAAGGCATAGAAAAGGGAGAAAAAAAGGACAAAAACAAAAATTGAGACTATAGAATAAAGACAGCTACAACAACAACAACAACAACAACAACAGCTATTAAAAATAAACGCACACAAGAAAAATTCATTAAAAAAAAGTTCTGCCACACACACACACACACACACACATACCCGTCTGTGGGATGATTAAACTCGCTAATAAGCTCAGTCTAATGACAGTCCGACACTTACACCGCGTGCGTTGCTTTCTTACTGATACACTGCTCTGTCGAGTTGGGAAATCTCAAGCTGTTATGTCAACTAATTAGCTCCACAAACCGGTATGCAAACAGTTTTTGCAAACCGGTTTGTCATTGAGACTTTTATAACTGGTTAGTACTAGTTCTACTAGGTATCGATTGAGACTTTGCCCAAGAAATTATTTTTGCATCGTCTGTTTTTCTTTGAAGGGATATTATCCACCTTTAGGAGACTGCTGCTTTTGAACAAACTACCAGTACGATTTTGCAGAGCAAAGACTTGTTATTTGAAGTCATAGTTATTGAGCGTTTGGTTTGTCAGCGCGCGCGCGCGTGTGTGTGTGTGTGTGAGTGTGTCGTGTGTGTGTGTGGCAGAGACTTTTTGACTGTTGGATGGTTGATTGTATATATACTTGTGGCCATTGGCCCATATTCAAACCAGGGTTGTGGGGGTGGTATGTTTGGTGAAATAATGGGAACTTCAATCGCTCACACTGACATTTACTTATCTTCAACAAGTACACGTGTGCGCTCACGGGGTATCTAATAATCAATTACAATTATTGATACTGCTCCATCTAACATTACAACCCTTCAGCATGCAATTGTCGACGTTTTATAGCGTGTGTGTGTGTGTGTGTGTGTGTGTGTGTGTGTGTGTGTGTGTGTGAGAGAGAGAGAGAGAGCGTGTGTGTGCATGCGTTCGTGTGTGTGTGTGTGTTTTAAAAACCTAGGGGATTGTGCATGAAACAATCTCAATATATCAAAATCTGACGGTTATTTACGATGGTAGAATTACTGAACGAATATCTTTTGGTCTAAGAGGCCATAAACTAATGACTCTTGTGAATGGAACAAAGAAGAGACTTCGCAGGGTTTTTTAATTAAAAAACAAGAAAGGTTAGTTGTTGGAACGTTTGTTATTGACAAAATACGTTATACTGTAGTCACAAATATATCGACCCAACGGTCTTTTAAGTGCACAGACAAACAATTACTAATTAATTGTTTGTCTGTGCTCTTAAAAGACCGTTGGGTCGATATATTTGTGACTGTAAACTTTACCAGTAAAAGGTATGGTGTGCATGTAGTGTATGTGTGTGCATTCATATTACTGAAGCGTATTATTTTCAGCTCAAATGCAAATTCAGTTGGAAAAGACCACACGCAGACATGATATTACGACTTGGCAATTTGCTTGTCTGTTTATTATAAAAACCATTTGGTCGATGTACTTGTCAATGTCTTATGATGTCAAAAATTGAACATTGCAATTCAGGCATGGGAATTGAAAATTGTAAAAAAGGCTGAAAATTTATAACTGAAGACGCGAAGCAATCTGGTGTCATCTGAGCTCCAAGTTTGCCATTAAATTCTGTTTTTAGAATCAGAGATTTTAGTACCAATTTTTGCTTTTTTGAAGAAAAAAAATATATACATGTATTATATGGTTTAAATTTGTTAAAAAATTGATCTGTTGAGACAAACAGGAAAATGTAACTTGTAACACAATCTGTGCAATCTGGTTTACTTTCAAACATAAAAGTTCAAGTAACTGAGGCGGGCGGTAGCAGTGCGTGAACAAAGTACGGAAAGTTTTCGCGGGCTTTTGCGCAAAGGCAAAAGTAACCGGTGCTTTTTTTCTGTGCCTCCGGGCCCCTTTATTTTTTTGGGCGGACACTTTTGCTTTTTCGGCGGAACAAAAAAAAAATTGGCGGAAATCCGCCATTCGGCGGACAATTCCCATGCCTGCAATTACCAACTTTTCTTGAGTTTGAATTTTGGATCGTTTGCAGTGTCTGTTTGGGATTTCTACATCATGCTCATGTTCACTCATAAAATAACAATGCATACATGTCAGGAACAGATTTCATTTATTTTTTTCAGAAACCATTTTGTTAAAAAGTTTTTAATAAATTAACATTAGATACAGCATACCAACATAATTCAATTTGAGCAAACACACGTAGAAAGATGAAGTAAAACGACAAGACACCAAGAAAATACTGTCCTTTATCCAAGGTTTATGGGAATTCCTTTTAGTTTTACAATCTACAGTTTATACAGTGAAAATAACTGTACAGTTGAATACCACAACTTTTTTGCCATTAGGCAATCACCAGCAGGAATTTCAAATTTATACCTGATCTCATTCATCAGCAGTTCCAGCAGCAATGTTTTATTACAAGAAAATCTCACACAGCTGACCAGCAGAACAAAGTGAGTTTCATTTTTTTTCATTTTCACTACTTTTGTACCCCTTTGCTGGTAAATTTGGGTCACTTCCTCCAAGTGGAGAGCAAGATGCTTTGGAACATCTGCATTGGGGCCAGGCTACCTGGCTATATTAAATGGAAACTAAAATGTATTCTGTTCACTTTTTTCAGTTATACACCAGTTAGATAATGATGCAGACATGCAACAAAAAAACACAGTATATATTTCTGTCTTTTTTTTTATTTTTATAATTGTTAGTGTTCAAATCCATGCCACAACCTTTGGTTTCCATGTTACGAAGTTAATGTAATTTACTGAACGTAGACAAAGAAAATGTGCAAACATTTCTCATTTTTTATCTGCAGGCCAAGGATTATATGGAACCAGTTCTTATTAATGATGTTAAATATATGTATGGTTAAAATTTCTTCGTAAAGTAAAGAAATGTCAACTTCGTAACATTGTTTCGAGAATAGCCCATTTTCAGAATAAAGCTGGCATCACATTCTCACACTCTAAAGAAACAAAAAAATCATACAGTTTCATGCTTTCAGAATAAATACTCAAAAATCATATACAGTTTCACTCTTTAAAAATAAAACTGGCACCACATTCTCACACTTGAAAGAAACACCCAACACCTGTGGGTAGCCCTGCACCACATTCTCACACTTGAAAGAAACACCCAACACCTGTGGGTAGCCCTGCACCACATTCTCACACTTGAAAGAAACACCCAACACCTGTGGGTAGCCCTGCACCACATTCTCACACTTGAAAGAAACACCCAACACCTGTGGGTAGCCCTGCACCACATTCTCACACTCTGAAAAAACTAGTAATCGATTTCTGCCCCTGAATAGGTGGGATGAGTCTCCGTCTGCACTTTTTCCCTGGCTTGGAAGCAGGCTTGTTTCGTTGTGAGCTGCTCGGCTGCTTGCTACCCTTGTCTTTCTGCCCGCTATTGTGAACACCAAGTCGCAGGGGTGCTGCCAGCGGTGATGCCAAAGGGTTCGCATCTCTCCTTCCTTTCTTCATGGCTGGACTGCTCGTCTGTTCAAGGTTTTCTTTGGCGCTGATGTGGTCAGAGTTTTTAGACTGCAAAGAGGCTCTGGACTCTGCTGGGTGTACGATCGTCTTGCTGTGGATTGAATGAAAAATAAATTAAAACAAAATGAAAAGCGAATATGACTTGTGCTCAATTTGATGCATGCCTTTGTTCAGGTAGATGGGTTAGAAGCTTAGAAAGGTCTTGAAACTTCATTGTCATCTTGTGATCACAAACAGGTGTTTCACATTAAACAAAACCATTTCCTTCTGAAACTACCCGCTCTAAAAGAAATAGCAAAACCGTCTCAATCTGCGTATCATAATTGATTCTACTTTGTTAGAATTGAATATTATTTTGCACACACAATATACAGAACCTGTGAATTTTAAAGATTGTTCTGTATTTTGTGAAACATCAATATCTGTCTATCGCAAATTTGGTCGCTTATAACTACTTAAATAACTTTATTGTTAATTCATAACTGCTAGCAAAGCGGTTATAGGCGGAACGTGTGTTTTTTCTTAAAAATCTGATGATGAAAAACAGTACAATTTTGATAATGAAAAACAATAAAAATCAGATGATGAAAAACAGAAAAAATGGTTAATGAAAAATAGTATGAATCCGATGATGAAAACTGGTGACTTTTTTCCATGTGTGACAGGGAGAATACTGCGTCAACCTTCACAGCAGGCTCTGCAGTTGTCAGCCTTGAAGAGAGCGAGCTATTTATAGCTCGACGTTTCTTCAACATTGCCGATACCTGTGAATTTTAGAGTTCTCTTTGTGATAGGGTCTGGCTGCTGTGGTCTCCTTGTATGTTCTTGGTTGCCTTTGTGTACCCATATTATATATTTTATAGGACTAAGAAATTAGCTCTAAAATTCTCAATCCTGTATGATTGTACGTCGCCTCCAAGGGTGATTGATGTGTTCCGACACTCAGTTACACTTGCTGGGAAGGGTAAGGGGGCTGGTGACCTTACCATTTTTCCACTACAGTAATACGCACTCTGCACAGAAATAATGAAACCAGGTGAGCCATGGGAGCGTAAGTTAAGGTAAAAACACAACAAGAATGGATGGCCTCAATGTGGATGATATGTACAAGTTTCTGTTAGGCACATGCAACAACAACAAAAGTTTAGACAACGCCAAAATAGTCCCAAACATATACCGTACTTTTCGGACTATAAGGCGATACTTTTAAAAAAATGTTTTCACTTAAAATCGTGGGGTCGCCTTATACACGACGTCGCCTTATTCTCGGATAAAATAGGCCTTCACGAGCACTGTGAACTTGAAATCAATGAGCAACTAACAACCATTTAAGTGAACACTGTTTGAACACCTGACTTTCTGTTTGAAACAGTGTTTCGTGCCGATTTTGAGCGGTCGCCATGTTTGATCATTGATGTTGTTTTTTGGTTTTTTTCCTACGTACGATGTTTTTCCTCATTTTTTTCCTTTCTTTTTTCCCCTTTCATGCCGTCGCCTTATGCACGACACCATCGCCTTATCCATGGCATCGCCTTATTCTAGGATTTTTTCAGTTTTATTTTTATTTTTCTAAACACGGCATGCAGCGCCTTATAGTACGAAAAGTACAGTAGGTAAGGTAGACAGCCTAACGTGTTTTTTCTTTTCTGCAGATTACGCAGGTGATTTCAGCTGCAAAGGCTTTCCCAAACACTCAGATTTACTGGAACTCCAAAGCTTTTCTTCATTCCTCAACAGTTGCAAGAGTGTTAGCTAGGTTCTGCAGCATAAACAAAGTCGGTCAGGCTGCTTTAACCAGAAGGACTTATTTCCCTAAACCTTACCTTGGGAGAACTATGACTGTATCGCAAAGACGTTCAGAGCACCTGTCCAACAAGGGCCGGTCACTGCTGTCTGGCATCAGGTTTGTACCCTGCAAGCACATTGTAGTCAAAGCAGCCGTAAATTATAACACAACACAATGCCGAAGTTCAAAACTTGGTATGGAGTAAAGTGAAAACTGTATTTTAAGACCTGCATAAATCTAAAAAATGAAGGTCTCTAGGAGTCTTAAAACGGAGGTTAATTTTCTGACACAAGGAAGAGAGTCTAAGAAAATCTGGTCTTAATGTGGAGGGAGTCTCAAAATGGAGGGTCTCAAACAAAGGTTTCGCTGAACCGATCCAACAACTGACTCAAGTCTTCAGAGTGTGTGCTGTAGTTTTTTGTAGTGTGCTTTTTTTCTGTTTAGCTGTTACAACACTAAGAGTGTGTGAGTGTGTGAGTGTGTGTGTGTGTGTGTGTGTGTGTGTGTGTGTGTGTGTGTGTGTGTGTGTGTGTGTTTGTGTGTTCTAATCAAAAAAATATCAAGAAATGCTATTCACCACAGTCAGTTTCCTTTTCTTTTGCTTCAGTTGTATTTCCTGCAGTCTGTTGTTAGAACTTGTTAATGGGCATCCTACAGCAGGAGACCTGTCATAAACATAGAAAAAGTGTTATGAACGTTTTCATGAGAATCATTTTAACTTTTTTTTACATTGTAATCCATCATAGTTGTTCATGGTCATTTTTCATGTTCAGTTAGTGAGTTACTGCAGTTAATGAGTTCACCATAATTTCATCTCGTACAAGACACACCAACCCCTATTCACATACACAAAGAAAAGAACTGCACACACTTAGGCCTAAAAAACTCAACTGAGGTTATGATAACCCAGCCTCACCTTATCTTAGGGAAGGGGGGGTGGATGGGTAAGTATATTCAAAAACTACCTGAAGTGAGTCAGAACGCAGGGGAAGCGAGAAGGGGTGTGAGGTCCAAAGGGGACATCATTCAGCCAGACGTGGTGAGCAGAGTGGCTTGCCCCCCACTGAGTGACCGCACACCTGTCCAGGTAGTGTAGCAGGACCCGGCGAGGCCGACGACTGGTCAAGCTGCCGCCTTGACAAGCAGGCTGCAACACAGGTAGAGAAGCTACCAGTTAAGCGAGGCCCAGGCAGTTTTAGTTCAAACTAGAGAAAGGTGTGGTGTTAGTGTTACTCATTACGACAGCAGCTTGATTTGTTTGTTTGTTTGTTTGCTTAACGCCCAGCCGACCACGAAGGGCCATATCAGGGCGGTGCTGCTTTGACATATAACGTGCGCCACACACAAGACAGAAGTCGCAGCACAGGCTTCATGTCTCACCCAGTCACATTATTCTGACACCGGACCAACCAGTCCTAGCACTAACCCCATAATGCCAGACGCCAGGCGGAGCAGCCACTAGATTGCCAATTTTAAAGTCTTAGGTCTGACCCGGCCAGGGTTCGAACCCATGACCTCCCGATCACGGGGCGGACGCCTTACCACCAGGCCAACCGTGCCGGTCAGCAGCTTGATAAAGACCAATCATCATTTTTTCTAATGACACTAAAGTTAGGCGACTCCCCTTGTGGGGTTCGGGAGGGTTTTAAAATTGAGGTAAATGTGATTTGTCAACCTTTCCTGAAAGATGAGTTGCAAATATTGCACCACACTTGCACAGAGCCCATATTTTTACCCTCTAGGTGTTTTTTTATTTTATTGTGCTTCCTCAGAAATTTGCGAATCCTAAGCAATCTGGATTGTCTGATTTTATCACAGGTACCATTATACTTCTTGTTCAACCTCATGTAAATAGCTAAATGCTTTAGCTTTGTATGCAATTACCGTAAACATGCAAAGACTTACCTTGTCAGGGCTGATCAAAGTGTTGTTTAGCTCGAGATCTGCCAAAACATGTTCCAGATCTTTTTGAATTCCTGACGCAACCGTATCCACAGCTTCTTGTTTAAAACGCTGACTCTTACAGGTGATGAGGTTCTTCTTGATCACATTCACTACACGAAGCACACTGGACCTGCAAAAGAGTAAGGTTAGTGATGCAGCTAAGGCCTTATCCTTATCATACAAGTGTGGGTGGACTGGGTGGCCGAGTGGTAACGCACTTGCGCTCGGAAGCGAGTTCGACCCTGGGTCAGGGCGTTAGCAATTTTCTCCCCCCTTTCCTAACCTAGGGGGTGGGTTCAAGTGCTAGTCTTTCGGATGAGACGAAAAACCGATGTCCCTTCGTGTACACTACATTGGGGTGTGCACGTTAAAGATCCCACGATTGACAAAAGGGTCTTTCCTGGCAAAATTGTATTGGCATAGATAAAAATGTCCA
This sequence comes from Littorina saxatilis, assembly GCF_037325665.1. Lineage (NCBI taxonomy): Eukaryota > Metazoa > Mollusca > Gastropoda > Littorinimorpha > Littorinidae > Littorina > Littorina saxatilis. The sequence goes on from NC_090249.1 coordinate 25,252,414, forward strand.
CCAAAATACCCGTGTGACTTGGAATAATAGGCCGTGAAAAGTAAGATATGCGCCGAAATGGCTGCGATCTGCTGGCCGATGTGAATGCGTGATGTATTGTGTAAAAAAATTCCATCTCACACGGCATAAATAAATCCCTGCGCCTTGAATATGTGCGCAATATAAATTGCATAAAATAAAATAAAATAAAATAAAATCCCTGTGCTTAGAACTGTACCCACGGAATACGCGCGATATAAGCCTCATATTGATTGATTGATCATACAAGTGTTACTCAGCTTAGCAGTGGAACCCCCCAATTTAAGACTTCCTCCCTTTTAAGACCTTGTTTTTATAGACTTTCTATTTATAACCTCTGTTAATTTACCCCCATTTTAAAACTTTCTCCTTTTTAAGACCTGATTTTGTCAGATTTTAGAATATCTGAAAAGAGGAGTTCTAATGTAATCCATTGAAAATTAAGCAGCAGAAGTGTCTAGTGGAAACGCTGCGAGTTGTGTATCTGTATGGTTAAAGGAATATCAGTTTATGTCTGCATCCCTGTAAAGTGATTGAAGAGGTTTATGGGTCGGTTGTACATCAAGCGAGTGAAAGGCAAACACTATCTTGAACTGAACAAACAAATGAACACACTGTAGTACAACCCTCAAGCAGTATTTCAACAGTAATATTTCATTCTGATACGCTACTCTCAAAAATAGCACACGTTTCATGCAGAGAAATTACCTGACACACTCTGTATCCTCCAGTACCTGCTGCAGTTTACTCATGTGGTCTGTCAGCAAACCAAGTCCTTTCACATGCTCTAAGAGTTTGTCGTTAGGGTCAGGTGCATAGCCATGCCCACCCAATCGCAACTTCAGTATCACTGACATGGCAGTCTGTGAAAAAATTAAATAAAAATACAGACAAGTCTACTATTTGTGACTAGTATACAGTGCTAGTGGAAGCCCCTTTATAAGACCTTGATTTTTTAGATCTTCTATTCAAGATGTCAATAAAATTACCCCTATTTTTTAAGACCCTCTACTTTTTAAGACCTGATTTTCAAGGATTTTCTGAGGTCTTAAAAAGGGGGTTCCATTGTATTACATTTTTTGTTTTGTTTTTAACTATAAAATGAGCAGGTCTACTGTGTTCCCTTCCATACGACCACAACAAATCAGGGAGCTCATGAATTCTGTAAAAAATACTACTCTACCAAGAAAGTTTATCATGATGCAAGCCAAAAATGTTATGGCGATTTTCATAATGAATCAACATGTTCACATCATTACATTTATTATGTCCTGTATATTTCTTTAGCATCACCAACAGATATATATTGCTATTTCATATGCTATGTGGATTTCCATTGGTCAATTGGGCAAAACTGAGCTCAGTGCAAAAGTGATATGGACGACATTTCCGTCTATATCAGTTTTGATATCGACGACCTCTTTATTGCTTCCCCACTTCAAAAACAAAAACACCTAAATTTAAAAACAAACAAATATATATGAAAATGTAATTATCCCAGAATTTAGTTGAACAAGTGACTAAAGATTTTTTGAAAGAAAAGATATTTTGAAATACTGAAAAGTACAAGAAAAGAGTGAACAAAAAGAAATAATAATCAGAGGGAGGGATATGGAACAGCCAAAACTGAGACAAATACTTTTGTAATTTCTTTACAGTAAATACAAAATGTCCAGAGAATTAGCAATATATCTAACATTGACTGACTGTGTGATGATATCTTCTGCTATTGGTCTGTTGAGACAGTGATATCAAAATCTCGACCTCCGGTCTCGATTTTGATATCACTGTCTCAACAGACCATAGCAGAAGATATCATCACACAGTCCGTCAATATTGGGAACTGTCAAGTGTCAACAGCCCAGTTAACAGGTTGAGATCAACCGTCAAGAACACAACAATTACCTTATCAACAACAAATCATACACTAACCTGATAAAGAGACATTTTCTTCTTCTTGGCCTGATGCTTGAGGTGAGTAAAGGCGTGGTGAGTAAGCTCTCTGTCTGGCGTGTTGAAGATGTGAGCAAAGGCCAGCTCGCTGCGAGTGTTCAACAACAGGTTGAGGTAAGAGCGAAATAGCTCCTGCACTAGCTCCTGCACAACACACACATAATATATATACTAGTAAATTACCCCCTACAACTGCAATGTTAACATCTTGCTTATGGTAGCACTGCATTAGCTCCTGCATAACACACAAAAATGTGCTGGTAAATTATCACATACAACTGCAGTGTTAACATTTTGCTTACGGCGGCAGCACTGCATGGTAGCATAACCTTTAACAGATCAATACATGTAGGGACAACACAGTCCGGATGATGTGGGTCGTCTACTATACCTACAGTTTTAAAAGAAGGTTGCAATGTAAAAAGTATGTGTTGTACATGACACATGCCGAATAGGGACAAACAGTTTAAAAACGTTAAAATCTCTTCGTAGAGTATGGGCCGCACAAGATCCACACCATCCGGACTGCGAAGTTCAAATTACAACTTTATTTATAATGTGTGTATTACATGTAATTATCCCCAGGAAGTTCATATTGTGTTAAAGGGTTACATGAAGTCTCAAACATAAACTCTAAATACTTTTGTTGATACAGGCACTCTTGTATAACCTCTGGGTTGTCCAAGACCAAGGAAGCACTGTAAAGCTTAAACTGTAAACACTGACAACTGTCTGCAACCATAATGTTAATATCTTGCTAATGGTGGGAACTTAAACTGGAACCAGAGCTTGCTGCATGAACTAGAAGTCGATCAACATTGATCAAAGGGAAAAATCTGGGCCCGTAAATAATTAGTTTCTTTTCTTTAATATTTCAGTAGTAAAATTGCCACAACTACCAAGGTGTTGTCTATATTCAGCTGTTTGCGTTTCTGACCATGCAAGCCCGTTTTCGTCATTATTATTTATTTATTTTTTAAATAGAAAGGCTATTTAAAGGTCTACAAATTAACCTACACAACAGAAAACATTTCACAAAAGACAGGAGAAATACTTTTGACAAGTCTGCTTCACTTTGGTCATCTTCTGCTGATCTGTCCTCCACATTTTCAGTAAGCTGCTCTTGCGCAGACACGCTGAAGGACTTGATGATCTGTACGACATCTGTCTTACAAGCTGGATCTGCCTGAGACTCAGAGCTCTCCTCCTTATTTTTCTGGCTGAGCTCCATCAGTTTTTCTGTTATCAATTCCTGTAAACAAATATTTTAGTCATGCACTTTAGTAAAATTACAAAAAGTGCCCTAAAAAGGTACCTTCCCTCTGAAATGCAAACAAAATTAAAACAGAAAAACTAAAGCAGTTGCAGTGCCAGATTATGCAACATGGATACACACAAAATCATCCAAAAAATGCGGCTGCAATACCGAAGCACAATACATACATAATCTTGAAATAAGATTAAACAAATTTAAAACAGGTACTTTATTCCAACATTATACTTATAACAAAACAAAACCTACTAATCTTTTTCCAAGAGGTCTTTTAAGTGGACAGACAGACAAACACTTATAAAACAGAAATTAAATGTACCTGACAAATTGTCCAAAAGATCATTCGGAAGACACAATTAAGGCCCCCCCCAAAAAATAGTCTGTTTACGGTAACCCGACCGACCCTATTTTTTTCGCGTGACCCTAGACTTTTTTTTGGCATTTGGGAAAGAAAAAAGAAAAAAAGAAGTAAAAATATGGTTTTTTGGAAGAAAAAAAAATCCCGACCTACCGACCCTATTTTTTTGGCCTATGTTACCGTAAACAGACCTTTTTTTTTTTTTTTGCCTGAGCCAGACAATGATTAATGATGATAATCATCAGACAGAAAATCACTCTTACACACACACACTATAGCTCTCTCTCTCCCAACACAAAACACATTAATTGATTTAGACACCTGCAATGGGTCCAGAGGAGACCCAGTAATATCTGTCCTCATGGAAGCCAACTCAGCACACAGTTCAGAATCGGGTGTCAGTAGCTCCAGTAGGAATACCCTCAGAACATCAACTGCATCGATGTGGTTGCTGCTGGCAAGAAATTCACCGTACAAAGGAAGTATCTGCGCGCTTAAAATGTCAGTGTCGCATTCATTTTCACCATCAAGCCCGAACAGTCTTAGCTTTAGTGGAGTTTTGTCTGTGTTATCCATCTTCAAGGGTTTTGCCGGTGTTGTTTTGATCGAGGCCTTCTGCAGCAGATCCTGTACATCTCCAATGGCTGTCTGTAGCTTGTGTACACACAATGCTTGGGCCACAGCCAACACTGTGCCATTGCTAAGAACGTCTGTTTTGCTGTCTTTTCCAATCTGAAACCAAAAGCATACAAATGAACAGATTTTTTGTGTTATAAAGTGATGTTCATTTCTTTTCTCCTCTGCTATTGAATGAAAATTGCTTAGTCGACTTGCAAGATAAGATGATGACTGCATCGATCACCGCATCGAGACACATACACATCTCCATTTGTAGACACATCAGACTCAGTGCTGGTATATATTATCCAGGTTTCCCAATTGCTTCGTTTCCGGCCAATTTATGTGGAGCACGTGATGCGCACAAAAAATATTGGCGGTCTAGAAGTGTCGTCTGCGCAATGATCGCGGCGGCTTTCTTGACCGCCAAGGACGACCACGCACGTTGTGAGACGTCATTCGTTAGACCTCAATAGCCACAAGGGCATAGTGTAACCTAGCTTGCTTGTGTCCTATTTCCTTTCAGAAACAGAGTACTACTACATTTACAACGTACTTTTGATTTCCAAGCAAGCACTACTATTAGTATTACAGTATTACTATTACTGAGTGAAAGTACTATTTTTTGTTTGGCTTTTTTTTTCTCATGCACGTCCCATTAATTGTCTTCATGCTTTTTATAGCATTACCTGTGTTTGTATTGTACATACATATAAACTGTAGAGTAGTCCTCCGCCGGGTGAGGGCTAGAACTTATTAGAAGCAAAATGAAATATACTTTTGGGTGCTCCCTTCATTAACTTAAAAAAATAATAAAACATTGATTATAAATCTGTTCAGGTCTATCTCATAATCTGGAACCTGGCTGTCACCTTTTCCATTTCTTACTTCTTTACCATAAGTACAGCATGAGGTCGTGCAAGCTAATGGAGCTGCGCTGTCTGGTAAATTTCCACCAGTAGATACCTTTTTTTGTGCCTGCATCAAACAAAGCTGCACGACCTGCAAGAAATCTGACGGAGAAAGAAGTGTTGCTCGGTCTTTCACAAGGCCGTGTCTTCGACCTAGTTGCAGTGCCAACTGCAGTAAACTCTGATCTTCCTTCTCTGAGACCTGCATAGTTTTGCAGCCGGGGCCATCAGTTTTTGTTCCATGCAGCGAAACGAATACTGCGTTCATATTTGCATTGATGATTGCGAGAAGAATCTGACAACGAATACAAAGCGTCGAGAACCCTACACTTGAAATCGAACTTGGCAGACGATTCTTTGATCGACCAATCATAAAGCGTCATTCCCAGCATTCCACAGTAATCCGTCTTTTTGCCCAAACGCAAGTGAGAGTGTGGTCTAGTGGTAAAAACAACAAAAACAGGGGAAATAACCGCTCTTGTCGTTGTCTCGAGTGCCTGCGAGGTTGTCTTTCTTGTAACTCCGCAAAACGGTTGACGGAGAACTGCGAACGATTCTACGATCGCGACAACGGCGGGGCGTGAAAGGAGGGGAGTTTGAGGGGAGGAGGTTGATGATAGGGGTTATTTATCAAAGGAAAACCGAAGTTCACGGAAAATCGGCAATCACAAAACTGACCAGTGTAGAAACCAAACTTGAGCATGGTAAATATTAGATAAAAAAGACAGTCATATCTGTCTCTTCGTGTCCTAACATATAATCACGTCATGTCCCAAAAAGACGCTGGTTTTGGGGACAGAAAAACCAAGTTAGCATAGCATCTCTTCGTGTGTCTATCTTTATGTCAGATACGAGCAGTCCATTTGCCGTTGTCACGTGATTGGCCGAACTGGATAAGTATTACTGAGCTGACTCAGTAGCTGGTCAGTGTAGCGTGCAGTTTTAATACTGAGTTATTCTTTGCCGTCAGCCTGTATATGATACGTTAAAAAAAAAGGACTTGTATCAGTTAGTGGAGACTCTGATGCACACCCAGAGCCTCATTGCACTAATAAGGCCGCAGACTGAAGAAATTAAGCATAGGATAACAGGCTTATCAGTGTCGGCAGATTACAGCCTGCATTGGCCTGCGCAGCCCCCTCTGACTCGTCTAGAACAATACTGACCGGTTCATCAACTGAATGGTAATTCTCAGTTATGCGACTGCCCTCCTTCTATCAAACTCTTCGTTATCTTCCTTATCTCGGTAACGCGAATAACATTTAGGCCTACTTTTTTTCTTTTTTTTTTTAAGAAATATAGCAAATGAGAGAAACAAAATATGTATCTTTTGCAATACAGGTAAAACTCGAATTAATTAGGGATTCTCATGAGAACCACGAAGCTCCTCCTCAGCAGAACCCGACCACGTTGTCACAACAGTAGGGGAAAGGCTTCTAATATGGACCGGCTCCTAATATGAACCACCTCCTGTTCTGACAAACTAACGGCGCTAGAGCGCTCAAAACAATTTCATTCGCTTTATTCACCCTCTCTGGATAAGTTGCACATGTCAAAACAGTTGCAGAAACACAAACCTCAAAACCGTTAGGCTTTTTCGCTTTTTTTTCACTTTTGGCAGCGTTCACTCTAAATTTGCCGCCTAAAACGGACTCGTTTCTGTCCACAGCCAAAGCTTTCATAACACAAAAATGGCTATATATGACAGCTAAGACAGTATTTGTTACATTTTAACAGTGTGTACCCCGAGTTTCTACTGCAAACAAAAATAATAGCAAAACCTCAAAGTATGTGTGAGTCCCCTAATATGGACCACCTTCAACAAATCGAAGAAAATAAAAACTAAAGGCAATTTTAATTAATTCATTAAGAAGCTTGCTGAAAATAACCTATAACTAGCCCTCGAGATTTCAAAAAAATATAACAAATAGTCTCTTTTTTTTGGAAGTTGATAATTTCACTTATTTTCACTCTGTTTTTGATAAGCTTCTTCAGTTTCCTGGTGTGCTTCAAATAATGCTCTCATCAACCCGAAACAGCTCAATCTAAAGCATATTTGAATAAGTCTGACTTGCACACAACGTTGTATCATGTTATTTTGAAGTATAGGGGGATTTTTACAGTGATTCGTGGAGACCGCTTCACTGGTCCATATTGGGCGCCCAGGCTCCTAATATGGACCATTTGTGATTTTTTCTGTATTTAATTTTTGCTGAATGTCTATCAAAGCTATTTCACTCTAATTAGGCCTAACTGTTAAACTAAGAGAGAAATTAAGGACTACCAACCACAAAATGAAACTTCTTCGCCGTCACATCCGCCCCCCCCCCCCCCTCCCTCCACCCTTGTTGTCACTCCCAGTCTCTATGTTGGCGTTAACCGGACTTTTCAGGTATTTACATCAACCATAATGCAGTTTTAGAAATAATGCAAGGACTATACTGATCTTGAGACCAAGATATGCTCTGGTTAATACTGACTGATTTTACAGTGATAAAAATGCCATCGATTTTATTTTTATCATCATAATTTCTCTGACCAGTGCTTTTACGGACATGACAGGGCAGTGCACGACCATGTTGGTCATGTTTACATAATCCGGCCTAAGCCAGTAATTCAAGCAACAATGGGTTATGCTTAACCTCGATTCTAAGTCTATGTTAACCAAAACTTGACTACATGTATTGCTCAACAACAACAACAATAACAGATAACTTAAAAAATTAACTCTGCATCAAACTTGCTCGAGATGAATGAAGCATTCTTTGTGCGCATATTAGCCTACTTTGTAAACATGATTGTAGACCACACCTAACTTCGATCAGCAAAATTCGAGCATTCAACAGTTAAGACTCTTGCGTAATCTTTTTTACTCAGCCCATGCCGGTGTAACACGAAAAATTACTCCCACGAGATTTTTACTCCGGAGTAAACATTTCGTACGAAAAAGTTACTCCCTTTACGAAAAAAGCACTCCCCCATTACACGAGAAAATTACTCCCCAAGACAGGTGAGTTCCGAGTAAACATTTCGTACAAAAATGTTACTCCCCTGACGAATAAATAACGAATAAATTACTTCACCCCAACACAAGCAATTTAACTTCCCATGCCAGGTGTACGAAATTTTTACTCCCTTGTCCCCTGTTAGTCTTGGTGGTGGAAGGGGTGGAAGGAGGGTAGCGCGACATTCGTGTGCGCGAGATCACTTATTGGCATTATCCCTTCGCCCGCATCCCATTTTTGCGTACGAGATTTTTACTGGAAGTAAAAACAAGTCGCGTAAGGCGAAAATACAATATTTAGTCAAGTAGCTGCCATTTTTCAGCAAGACCGTATACTCGTAGCATCGTCAGTCCACCGCTCATGACAAAGGCAGTGAAATTGACAAGAAGAGCGGGGTAGTAGTTGCGCTAAGAAGGATAGCACGCTTTTCTGTACCTCTCTTTGTTTTAACTTTCTGAGCGTGTTTTTAATCCAAACATATCATATCTATATGTTTTTGGAATCAGGAACCGACAAGGAATAAGATGAAAGTGTTTTTAAATTGATTTGGACAAATTAATTTTGATAATAATTTTTATATATTTAATTTTCAGAGCTTGTTTTTAATCCGAATATAACATATTTATATGTTTTTGGAATCAGCAAATGATGGAAAATAGGATAAACGTAAATTTGGATCGTTTTATAAATTTTTATTTTTTTTTACAATTTTCAGATTTTTAATGACCAAAGTCATTAATTAATTTTTAAGCCACCAAGCTGAAATGCAATACCGAACCCCGGGCTTCGTCGAAGATTACTTGACCAAAATTTCAACCAATTTGGTTGAAAAATGAGGGCGTGACAGTGCCGCCTCAACTTTCACGAAAAGCCGGATATGACGTCATCAAAGACATTTATCAAAAAAATGAAAAAAACGTCTGGGGATTTCATACCCAGGAACTCTCATGTCAAATTTCATAAAGATCGGTCCAGTAGTTTAGTCTGAATCGCTCTACACACACACACACACGCACACACGCACACACGCACACACACACACACGCACATACACCACGACCCTCGTTTCGATTCCCCCTCGATGTTAAAATATTTAGTCAAAACTTGACTAAATATAAAAATGGGGAGTAAAAATTTCGTGGAGGGAGTCATTTTTTCGTGCCTTGGGGAGTTCTTTCCTCGTACGAAAAGTGTACTCGGAGTAAGAATTTCGTACGAAATATTTACTCCGGAGTAAATTTTTTGTGGAGTAAAAATGTCGTGTTACACCGGCGCAACTTGTTTACCAAAACCACATCGTACGGCGTTCATCCCGCCTGCAGAGTCTTCGCGACAAACGAGGCAATTAGCTCGCGTTTCCTAATTTATTCCTTCATCTTTGACTTCATTAGCCACACACAAAAGAGCTCCACAGCAACGACCGTAAATGATCAGCGGATGGTCTTTGTTCGCGGCGCGGGTTAATTAAACGTAAATGCCTACTTTGTACGGCAGTGTAGATAAGACAGTGTGTGGGCAACGGCCTCACTGTCCACACTTGGGGAAGCACGCGCGCCCTGTTCAGAAGCTGTTGTCGCAGTAGACCTTCATTCCTACACGTACAATGCTGCAGCGATGTTTAGCTTAAAGCCTTGAATAAATTGGGCGAAGACGACTTAGTGAAGTCTATAATGTACGACCGCGATGGGGGACTTCAGGGGCGGACGAGGGGGGGGGGCACAGGGGGCACGTGCCCCCCCCCCCCCCCGAGAAAAAAAAAAGAAGAAGAAAAAAAAAGATTTTTCTATGCTGATTCTATGACCATTTCTAAGAACAAATGGCACCAGATGGCGCCATTTTGCTTCTTTGGGCAAAAATTTTTTCCGGGGGGGCATGCCCCCGGACCCCCCTAGCAAATTCGGGCGCTTCGCGCCCATCACATTCACTTTCGATTCAAAGTGCCCCCCCCCCCCCCCTTACAAAGCAACTGATCCGCCCCTGGACTTAATATATATACACAGATTACATAGAACGCGTCATAGGTATATCTCCTTTTTCGTTGAAGGTCAGAATATTTTGTGTTTTTTTGTGCTCAAGGCGTGTGTATACCACTGACAGACTTCGCACCAAATTTCAGCTCAATCGACCCATAAATATGAGAGATGTAAGGGCGGACAAACAAACAAACAAACAAACAAATAAAGAAACAAACAACCAAACAAATAAACAAACGGACAGAGTGAAACCAATTTCACCCTGCGTAAACGGGGATGTAAAAAGACTAAGCTGAATGTGCGTTGCAAACAAACAAACAAACAAACAAACAAACAAACAGACAAACAAACAGACAAACAAACAAACAGACAAACAAACAAACAGACAAGCAAACAGACAGAGTGAAACCAATACATCTCCCGAATATACGGGGATGTAAAAAGACTAAGATGAATGCGCGTTCAATGTGATCAGTCGCTGGTTCAAGGAAATGCATGTTTACAACGTCTACTCCGGTGCCTTGCAGTGAACGACTCATTGTTGGTGAGGGGTATATATACAGGGAAATGTCAAAGCCGTTTTCCGCTTGTTTGCCTCGTACCCATACAGCCGGAGATTTCCAGCAGCATTGTAATGGCGAAATAATCGATGTTTTCGAGGAGTGCCTTTTTGGATCAAAGCCGCTGTTGACGTCATAATGATGAGTGCAAAAAGGAGGGTCCTAATTGTTTGTTCAGGGCGTTTGACAAGAGTGTTTGGCTTGAGAGAGAAAAAAGCACAATAATAAAGACATTTCCTAATGGCAAAGGGAATGAGCGTTGGCCGGGAAATCGTTCATTGCGGGTCGTTGTACACGCCTTCCCCATAACTGAAGGAGGACAATAGCGGTAACGGGGGGAGGGGGAGGGGGGGGAGGGGTTGATGGCGACTGTTAAAGATACGGTCTTCATTGTCGTGTAAACAATGTTGTAAGCTACTACAGATTTGTTCGGACTCTTACATGGAATAAGAAACGTTTCTTTTCAATGAACAGTGTGTGACGTACCAACATCCACAGCCAGACTGGTGGAATTAATTTGGTGGGTTTACATATATATGTCGTGCCGAATTCACGGAATTGCCGAATTCGCGTAATCGGCAACATTTTTGCCCATTTCGCGTAATCGGCAAAACGCTGCCCATTACGTGAAATCGGCAGCATTTTGCCGAAAATGCGGAAAGGCTTCTAAAATTTGCCCATTTCGCAAAAGCGACAGCCAGTCTGTTACTTTTTGTGTCACCAGAACATTGCATTAACATTGCTTTACCTCCCTACTATGTTTTGTATGGTCTATTTTGGTCTGTGTCGAGCATAACTCCGGAAATGCACGAAAACTACACTTTCTGCAATAACTTGCCATAACTTATCGATTATTGCGATATCTATCCATTGGAGTATCTAGTTGTCTAGGAGTGATGATATCCCAGGCATTTGAGAACTTTAAAACCCAAAAGTGGCTGCCGATTTCGCAAAATGGGCAAAGTTTAGAAGCCTTTACGCGATTTCGGCAAAACGCTGCCGATTTCACGTATTGGGCAACGTTTTGCCGATTACGCGAAATGGGCAAAAATGTTGCCCATTACGCGGAATCGGCAATTACGTGAATTCGGCACGACATATATATGAATTGATGCATGAATTGGCGTCTCGCAGAATTACACCCCCCCTGAGGAAGGCCTGGCAACAGGGGGAAAATTTGGGCTGCCACTAGAAATTCTTTGTTTGGCTTTTCTTTTCCTTGATTTTGTTATAGATATATATAAGTTAGAGAGAGAGAGAGAGAGAGAGAGAGAGAGAGACAGAGAGACAGAGAGAGAGAGAGAGAGAGAGAGAGAGAGAGAGAGAGAGAGAATTGAATTGAATTGAACTTTATTTAACAAGGATTAAGATTTAAGGCTACGCCTTTTCTTACAATCTGTCCTTAGAGAGAGAGAGAGAGAGAGAGAGAGAGAGAGAGAGAGAGAGAGAGAGAGAGAGAGAGAGAGAGAGAGAGAGAGAGAGAGAGAGAGAGAGAGAGAGAGAGAGAGAGAGAGAGAGAAAACAAGTCGCGTAAGGCGAAAATACAACATTTAGTCAAGTAGCTGTCGAACTCACAGAATGAAACTGAACGCAATACCATTTTTCAGCAAGACCGTATACTCGTAGCATCGTCAGTCCACCGCTCATGGCAAAGGCAGTGAAATTGACAAGAAGAGCGGGGTAGTAGTTGCGCTAAGAAGGATAGCACGCTTTTCTGTACCTCTCTTTGTTTTAACTTTCTGAGCGTGTTTTTAATCCAAACATATCATATCTATATGTTTTTGGAATCAGGAACCGACAAGGAATAAGATGAAAGTGTTTTTAAATTGATTTGGACAATTTAATTTTGATAATAATTTTTATATTTTTAATTTTCAGAGCTTGTTTTTAATCCAAATATAACATATGTATATGTTTTTGGAATCAGAAAATGATGGGTAATAAGATGAACGTAAATTTGGATCGTTTTATAAAAAACATATTTTATTTTACAATTTTCAGATTTTTAATGACCAAAGTCATTAATTAATTTTTAAGCCACCAAGCTGAAATGCAATACCGAAGTCCGGGCTTTGTCGAAGATTACTTGACCAAAATTTCAACCAATTTGGTTGAAAAATGAGAGCGTGACAGTGCCGCCTCAACTTTCACGAAAAGCCGGATATGACGTCATAAAAGACATTTATCGAAAAAATGAAAAAAACGTCTGGGGATTTCATACCCAGGAACTCTCATGTCAAATTTCATAAAGATCGGTCCAGTAGTTTAGTCTGAATCGCTCTACACACACACACAGACAGACACACACACACACGCACGCACGCACGCACGCACATACACCACGACCCTCGTCTCGATTCCCCCTCTACATTAAAACATTTAGTCAAAACTTGACTAAATGTGACCCTCCACCACGGAATGAGTCGCATGTCACCTTTGCATGATTTTCATATTTTTACATTTTCCTAAAGAGTTTGTTATGCTCTATCCAGTGGTGAAAACCGTTTTAGAAAAGAGCGGAAACTGTTTGAGTTATACGCCTGTGACTAAGGTGACCCTCACACTGTTACCATACACTCTCCGGACTTATATCAAGCCTAGCGCAGAACCGCGCGAGGTGACATGCGACTCATTTCGTGGTGGAGGGTCACAAATGTAAAAAGAGAGAATACTACATGGCTTGCTGTGTCGTACCAGATTTACACGAGTTGCTTTTTATATTTAGTCAAGTTTTGACTAAATATTTTAACATCGAGGGGGAATCGAAACGAGGGTCGTGGTGTATGTGTGTGTGTATGTGTGTGTGTATGTGTGTGTGTGTGTGTGTGCGTGTAGAGCAATTCAGACCAAACTACTGGACCGATTTTTATGAAATTTGACATGAGAGTTCCTGGGATTGATATCCCCATATGTTTTTTTCATTTTTTTGATAAATGTCTTTGATGACGTCATATCCGGCTTTTCGTGAAAGTTGAGGCGGCACTGTCACGCCCTCATTTTTCAACCAAATTGGTTGAAATTTTGGTCAAGTAATCTTCGACGAAGCCCGGGGTTCGGTATTGCATTTCAGCTTGGTGGCTTAAAAATTAATTAATGACTTTGGTCATTAAAAATCGGAAAATTGTAAAAAAAAATAAAAATTTATAAAACGATCCAAATTTACGTTTATCTTATTCTCCATCATTTGCTGATTCCAAAAACATATAAATATGTTATATTCGGATTAAAAACAAGCTCTGAAAATTAAATACATAAAAATTATTATCAAAATTAAATTGTCCAAATCAATTTAAAAACACTTTCATCTTATTCCTTGTCGGTTCCTGATTCCAAAAACATATAGATATGATATGTTTGGATTAAAAACACGCTCAGAAAGTTAAAATAAAGAGAGGTACAGAAAAGCGTGCTATCCTTCTTAGCGCAACTACTACCCCGCTCTTCTTGTCAATTTCACTGCCTTTGCCATGAGCGGTGGACTGACGATGCTACGAGTATACGGTCTTGCTGAAAAATGGCAGCTACTTGACTAAATATTGTATTTTCGCCTTACGCGACTTGTTTAGATATTGAACTGCGAGCGAAAGCGAGCTTTTCAATATTTGAAAAAGCAACGAGTGTACATATCATCTGTCCCCTGTTTCTTACAGGCGAGAATAGGCGAGATTGGCGAGTGGGGCGAGGAAGTACTGTTTCTTGGGAACATCTCGCCGCGAGAGACGCTAGCCGAAGCTAGCCGACGCTAGGTAGCTTTGGGCTTGCTCGCTTGGCGAGAAAACATGGCGGCCACGCAGCTGCCCATCCGATTGGCTGTCCATGGTTTTTTACCGACCAGTGCAGACGACCTTTTCGGAATCAACCAATGGTGTTTAATTCTTGCGTTGCTAGCCATTAAACCATTTCATAGACAATCTCGCCTCCTAGCTTCGCGAGCGGCTAGCCGAAAGAATATCTCGCCTGAAAGAAACACGCGACAGGTACGACACAGCAAGCCATGTAGTATTCTGTTTATCCTACATACTGTACTTACGTGTATTTTACTCAAAACGTCCCGCGTCTAAATAGAAGACGCTTATTTTGGAACCTCAATCTCTTCCAAATCCTGGTGCAATCTTTTACGTCAAAGCAAAGAAACGTCACTTTAGAAAGTGTAGCGTGACGTGTTAGTTCTAAAATCTCTTCCAGGTGAAACAGCAGGCGCACAAGTGTTTCCATAATGACGTTTGTCTCGGTGACTTTGGCATCATAAGCAGTGGAAAAGCAGGTCCCTGCCATACTAGTTTGACACGACATCATTTACATAATATATATACATGTGTGGTTTGAACGAGATTGTTATCTCATGAGTGGTCTCTCTAATGTATGTAGGATACAATCATATTATTACTTTTTTTCAAAACAGAACGACAAGGAATGCATACGTACACGACGGATCTCAACCTGGAACACATACATTGATAAGCAAATAGATTTTTTTTTAAAGTGATTTGAAAGTAACCCAGATTCGATCTGAGCTTGACATACATTTTTCGTGTTGTTCTGTACGTCAAAGAGAACAACACGTGTTAATTGTACTTGTGGTAGCTTTCATCCTGTGTTATACTTTTACAATGAAGTCATGAAAAGTAGATTTTTGCATTTGATCAAAATCAGCTCACTGCCCGCCCTCTTACCCCCTACCCCCCACCCCCCCCCCCCCCCCCCCCCCCCGAGAGAAAATGAGAGTTTTACGCCCTCACGGCAAAGCCATTAGGGGCATGTTACACGGGAAATCCCGGCTTTGTATGAAAATAAAAAATAAAAATGCGGGGGGGGGGGGGGGGGGGGATGTAGACAGCTGGCTGCCGGCTGCTAGAGGAGACCTGAAATGGGCTAGGGACCGGGTTGGGTCGTCTTGGGTCAGTGCTGAAATGGTTACTTTTTTGGCTGTTGGCCGAACGGACACCCGGGCTTCATATTTTTGCATGCATGTATTCGTGTTTCCAAGGCCTGAGGCTTTCGCTGTGACCCTGGGATCTTTATCGTGCGCATGTGTATGCGTGCACACGGGGGTGTTCGGACACCGAGGAGAGTCTGCACAAAGTTGACTCTGGGACACACATCCCGCGCCGAACTTGGGGGTTGAACCCACGCTGATAGTAACAACCGGTTTTAAAGCCAGCGCCTCTACCGACTGGGCAAGCTCCCCCCCCCCCCAATTTGTTGGGGTCAAGAAGTTCCATGGAGGGCGGGGGGTATGGAGTAACACATAGTGTTTTGCTCAGAACATTCCCACCCATGCAGAGCCGCGCTATGGGTACGCATTACCGTGAAGCTGGCAGTCAGTGCTACCAAATGTCGTCTGTGTCTACCACTCGGTGGTGACTTAATGTGGGTCTATGTAAGCAGATGCCAGCGCAAGCAATCTGATGCAGAGTCAGGAGGCGGTTTGGTACAAGAGAACCTTAGAGGCCACAGCCTCGGCCGTCTAAGGGATCTGTGTGTCTGGAGGCACATTTGGTTTCTGAGGTTCAAGCGGAGCTGTTGCCTCTGCTCCCAAGTTCCCGTGTCTGGAGGCGTTTTTGGTATGGTAGCAAACCTGTAGGTTGGGGCCTCTGCCTTTCAGGATGCCAGGACTACAAAATGTGTGTCTTGGGACACATTTAGCTTAAGATTCCAGAAGTGGATCTGAGCTGCCCCCCCCCCCCCCCCCCCCCCACCAACACCATCTTTATCACTGACACATTCCATTTTCTGTTCTAACTCAGACCGACACTCCTCGTATTATACACCCGTATATTAAGGGGTGTATAGATTTCGCTAGGTCTGTTTGTCTGTCTGTTCGTTAGTATGTTTTTTGGTTTGTCCGCACTTAGATCTCTGGTTTTGGTTACTATCGGCTCCGGAGACACAGGGGACACAACACGAACAGAGCAAATGCATTAGTGAAGGGTCCCCAGTGGCACATGGGTCAGTTCTGACAGTCACTGTGCTTCCTGCTTGGACGAGTGCGAATTTTAGTGTGTGTGTGTGTGTGTGTGTGTGTGTGTGCGTGCGTGCGTGCGTGTGTGTGTGTGTGTGTGTGTGTGTGTGTATGTATATATGTGTGTGTATGTATATATGTGTGTGTACGTATATATATATGTGTGTGTGTGTGCGTGTGTGTGTCTGTGTGTTTGTGTGTGTGTGTGTGTGTGTGTGTGTGTGTGTGTGTTTGGTTTAGTGGAACAGCCCTCATTTTCGTAATGCTCTGTTCTTTGCTGTAACAGGAGCGGTAACCGGGGAAGGGGGAGGGGTGAGGGAGGGGGGGGGTGAGGTGATTATATATCAGCGTAGACTTATTAAGGCTTTTACAAGGACTAACAATATCCCCTCAAATGGTCATACCAACCATTCCAACTGGACACACACCAAACATTACAACTGGAAACATACCAACCATTCCAACTGGATACACATCAAACATTACAACTAGAAACACACCAAACATTACAACTGGAAACATACCAACCATTCCAACTGGAAACATACCAACCATTCCAACTGGACACACACCAAACATTACAACTGGAAACATACCAACTATTCCAACTGGAAACATACCAACCATTCCAACTGGACACACACCAAACATTACAACTGGAAACATACCAACCATTCCAACTGGACACACACCAAACATTACAACTGGAAACATACCAACTATTCCAATTGTAAACATACCAACCATTCCAACTGGACACACACCAAACATTACAACTGGAAACATACCAACTATTCCAATTGTAAACATACCAACCATTCCAACTGGACACACACCAAACATTACAACTGGAAACATACCAACTATTCCAACTGGACACATACCAAATATTCCAACAGGAAACATGCCAAACATTACAACTGGAAACATACCAACCAGTCCAACTGGACACACACCAAACATTACAACTGGAAACATACCAACCAGTCCACCTGGACACACACCAAACATTACAACTAGAAACACACCAACCATTCCAACTGGACACATAACAAACATACCAACAGGACACATGCCAAACATTCCAACAGGAAACATGCCAAACATTCCAACACGACACATACCAAACATTCCAACAGGACACATACCTAACATTCCAACAGGACACATACCTAACATTCTACAGGACACATACCAAACATTCCAATTGGACACATACCAAGCATCTTCTGTCTAGCTGTTTACTATGCAGAGCCAGGGTAAGTATTGTTGTTGTTGAATTAATTTTGTAATATTTTATTTCATTTTATAGTTCTTTGACTTAATTGAGCCATCACTTCAGATCAATAATTTATGTGTAGCAGGATGAGATGTAACGTGTGTGCATTCCTTGTCCATAATTTTATTAGGACGTTCTATTAACAAATTATAGTAGCTCAAATGTTTGTTCTGAATGAATCCAGTATGACTGCACCACGCAAATATTTCACACCATTGTGAAAATGGTGTTGTTTGTTAGCATGGCAAACAGAATTCTCTGCTATAGCTTCCAACAAAATATGACATTGAGGTGTCCAACCCCCAGGGAAATTCACCATAAAAGCTTGAAGTGACAGGAGCCTCGTGAATAACTGTTCCTATCTATTCCAATGGAACACAATACAGTTGAACGCCCGGATTTGAGACTACCCTCCTTGTAAAAACCGGCCTTGCTTTCTGAAATGGTTCATTCATAACCTTTATAAATGTAGCGTCCCTTATAAGACCCCTCCTTTTAAAGATCGTATTTTCTCATTCACAATTTTTGAGGTCTAAAAAGGAAGGTTCCACCGTTCCAACAGGTATGTTGTTTGGCGTTGGATATCAGTCGGGAAAAAACGCCAACACTTTCTTCAAATTGCCGAAAACTTGGGCGTCATTTCGACAAGCTGCTGGTGGGTTATTTGTTTGTTTGTTTTGTTTTTGTTTTTGTTTTTATGGATGTGACAGGGGAGGCTACCGCTCCTTTCACAGCAGACTCTGCACCCGAGTTGTTGGC
The DNA here is from genome assembly GCF_037325665.1 of Littorina saxatilis. NCBI lineage: Eukaryota > Metazoa > Mollusca > Gastropoda > Littorinimorpha > Littorinidae > Littorina > Littorina saxatilis. The sequence continues at coordinate 25,271,083 of NC_090249.1, forward strand.
CTTTAAGTCAACACCCGTGGTTTGTGGAAATCTGTTTGTGATGAGGTCTGGTAGTTTCCGATTGTCTGTATGTTCATGGAAACCTTCGGGTTTGCATAACAGTGTTTATAGGGCTAAGAAATTAGCCCTAACATTTTCAAACCTGTTTGATTGCACTTCGCTTCCCAAGGTGATCGTAGTGTTTCGGCACTCGGTTACATGGAAAAGGTGACGTCAATGACCGGACTGTCTAATTCTAATGTCAGCGCCGTTCAGAGCAGAACATGTCAGATATTAAAAATACTGCTTTCAGTTTCACTGATTCCAGTGCCAGCAGCCGCATAATTATGACGACATTTTCCGTTCATTGAGCTGTGTTGTCGTCAATGGTCGACGCTGCCATCACTGCCGTCGCTTACTGTAGTGGTCCCTGACCGCCGCTGCTGCTGTTAGCGACAGTGTTGATGCCAGGCATACTCTGCTAGCGAACTCTCAATGAAATCGGCTGACTCGGCCTTGCTTGGATGGCTGCTGGTGCTTGCATGGCCGTACGCGAGCCGGGTAGCGAAGAATATGATGAGGGGAGGCTAGTGGATGGAGTTGTGGTGGTGGTGGTAGGGGGGTCTTATTCATAAAGGAGAGTGTGAGAAGGTTTTGAAATTCCGCAGCAACTGAACAACCCGGATGCGTGCTCACACACGCACACTGTCAGCAAATACCTGTCATATCGACTGGGGCAGTGATGCGAACGCTCGGTCAACAAACCAGGCTTCTTGTTGTAGCTTGCCTCAGTTTCAGTCTAACATTCTGCGGGCGCACCGGCGCACGCACACACACACACGCACACACACACACACTCACACACACACACTCACACACACACGCCGTCACACGCACACTGACGCACACATACACGCACGCACACACGCACGTACGTACGGAAACACACATACACACACACTCGTGACACACACGTTGGCACACGCACACGCACACCGGCAAACACGCACGCACGTAGGGACACACACACACACACACACACACACACGCACGCGCGCGCGTACGCACAGACACGCAAGCACGCAAACACGCAAGCACGCACACATGTACACACACACACACACGCGCGCGCGTACGCACACGTGACACCGTACACACCACGCACACACGCACACACTAACACACACACAAACAACCACACACACACAAACACACACACTGGCACACACACACATGTTTTTATTGTCATTTCTTATTCATTGCCATGGTTTCAAATAATGTTTACACAAAGCTTTTAGAGTAAAACATGAAATTGCCATTTCTTTATTAAATATTGGCATTTTATTGGGTTCTCTGAGGAATCCCCGCCCCCCCCCCCCCCTCCTCCGTCCCCTTGTAAAAAGGCGAGTTCAAAAACAAAAGACACACACACACACACACACACACAGTAACACACACACTCTGCAATGAAAGATGGTTGCTATTTCTGCTGATATATTTTTGCCCAACGGATTGTTTTTGTTTTTCTTTTTTCAATTTTGTTGTGGTATTTTTGATGTATAGAACTATGTATAACAGTTTCTTTCTGAGCAAAGCAGGATCTGCAGCTTGCACTCCATGGGTGAAGGGTGGTGAGGACGGGTGTTGGTGAGGGTGGGGGGGCGAGGAGGAGGATTGGTGACGGCAAGCCTAGAGGACTGAGAGCCAGTGCAGTCTTGCATCGAATGAGTGCATTCCGTATCCGAAAGCAAAGAGAACAACAACATAGCTTCATGATGAGCAGCAATGACAATGCGGTATTGGAGCTAGTCAGCTGCAGACAAGCGGTAGAAAAAATAACAGTTTCTGTGCATATAGTCTGTGAGCCAGAATGGCATGCACGACGAAAGGATAGAGGCTTAGGCCTAGTCTCGAGGGAGTCTGCATTTTTTTTATTATTTGAATGTCTAAGCCTGGATGTAAGCCTCACTGAACGGCGTTAATTGGATAATTCTGAGTGTTACGCAAGGACACACAACCACACACACACACACACACACGCGCGCGCGTACCCACA
>NC_090249.1:25280617-25313117 GCF_037325665.1 Littorina saxatilis
CCTCACCACCCACCCCAACACCACTTCTCTTCCGCTTCTCTTCTTCAGGGCAGACAGGTGACTGATTAGGTTCACCTAGACTTGACTGCACCGGAGTGGATTAGACTGCTTCGCTCAACATTCTAGCCCATACAATCACTCGCCCTTGCCGATCATGCTATGCACCGAAAGCTGCCAACAATAGAGTGAAGTAGTTACGTGTCTTGGAAATGAGATGGTCGCTGCCGCAAGAGGTGTAGAGCAGGTCATCTTCTTTGCCATTCTAGTGCTTTGCCCGTCAGTCACGCTGTGTTTACAACGCACGACTCCTCAGCCGCACCTTCGGTGGTGTACTGGGCTAGGACTTGTGTGACGAATGTCTTCTTGGTTTGAATATATCTCATTCTGAAAACACAGGGGCAATGTAATACAAAAGAATCATGTTGGACCACACAATTATGTCTTTTTCATAATAGTGCATCTCCTACAATCGTAATGGAAAATTCAAAATGATAAATCTTATATGATTGTTATTGGGGGACGTCGTATTCAAAATCACGACTCTCCTAACATTGTAACGAAAGAAGTCTGTTAAGGTCTTGAATCTCCATTAGTTGTAATGAAGAGGGTTTCTTTGAGGATTCTCAATCTCCGAAAGATCTTTCGAAGGACGTGTTTTTTAGAATCGTGAATCACCTACAGTTGTAATGAAAAACGTCTTTTTCAGAATTGTGATTCTCGTATACTGAGGGCCCCAAAGGGTTTAAAATCGTGATCGTGATTGGCGTTTTTTGACCTTTCTGTGACCGTGATTGCTGAAATTTCCATTTCTGTGATCGTGATGGGACTTTGCCCGTGATCCGTGATGACAAAAAAATCAAGTCTCGTGATCGTGATCGTCAGTTGTTTTCGTGATCGTGATGGGCATTATTGCAAAGCATTTTATTTTCAACGTACATTTTTCACAGCTGTATCACTCTATGATCCTCTATTCGTCAAGGTGTTTGTGATCGTGAAAACAAAAATCAAGGTAACTGTGATCGTGAAAGCTAAAATTTCGCTTCCCGTGATCGTGATGATACCCCCGCCTTTGGGGCCCTCTACACTTGTATTCAGAATCGGTAATCTCCTTCATTGTAGTGAACGATATCTTTGTGACGCATACGTCTTTCTTTGAATGGTAAATCTACAAGATTATGTAGCGAAAGACGTCCATGTCTAATCATGAATCTCTTGTAGAGGAAGTCTTCTTCGGAATGGGAAATCTCCGACAGTCGTAGTGAAGGACGTCTTTGTCAATAAGGACCTCTTCCTTATCACGGTTAATCTCCAACAATTTGGAATGAAGGAAATCCATGTCAGAATCATGAATCTGTATGTTGTTATTGCAATTAAGGTCGTGTCTTTCGGAATCTCCAACAGTTGTAGTAAAGGTCGTCTTGTGGCTTATGATCTCTTTCCTATAATGGTAAATCTCCAACATTATTTATTGAAGGAAATATTTGTAATTCAGGGCATCTTTCGTGGAATGGCAAATCTCCAAGATTATGTTGCGAAAGACGTCTATTTTTAATAATGAATCTCTTGTATTAAAATTAAGGTCGTCTCTTTCAGAATCAGGAATTTCCGACAGTTGTATAGTGAAGGCCAGGGATTCTTTGTAATGCGGGACCTGTCTTTGAGAATGGTGAATCTCCAGCAATTTGTAGAGAAGGATGTCCATGTCTGAATCACGAATCTTGTACCATTGCACTAAAGGACGTCTTCTTCAGAATCGCGAATCTCTGACGGTTGTCGTAAGGAAACCTTTCTGGTAAGGGTGAATCTCCGACAGTTGTAGTGAAGGACGTCTTTGTAATTCGGGAGTTCTTTCATAAAATGGTAATTGTTCAGCATTATGTACTGAAGGACTTCCATGTCAGAATCGTGAATTTCCTGCTGCTGAAATGGGGGCTATATTTCTTCAGAATCACGAATTCCCTTCTATAGTTATACAGTCATGTAGTGAAAACCATATTTGTAGCATTGGACATTCTTTTGAAAAGTGCATTCTTAAAAGGATGAACCTTCTCGAATGTTACTGCAGGGCGTCTGCCTCCCACACGTAAATCTTCTACAATTGTATGTTTAAATTGTCGAAGAAACTGAAGAGGTTTTAATGTCCTACGGTCGCATATTAATAGTCCCCATCCTTGCGTCAGGACGAAATCTGGGACAGAATCAGTAAACAGATTATTACGATGAAAACAAAAATCTCAAAAGCAGGAAAAGTTCCCGTTGAATCCCCCCCCCCCCCCCCGACTTACGCTGTGGGTGCTAACGTGAATATAACTGCAGACAGCAGGCGTCAGCAACAGTCACGAGCGTGTGAAGATGCTGTAACCCATTGCTGCAAGGGCCATCGACACCTATTCAGATCTCTCAACAGCAGCTGCTGGAGTTCGGGGCGTCAACTCAGCTGCCTACAGGGAGCTTGTCAATATACTGAGCGCTCCAGCGATCTCTGATGGCTAAGGGGCGAGTGAAGATCTTGTCTGGAATAAATGATGTGAGAACTGTAGTACGGTGGTACCTCCTATGAAAGAACGCCTTTTGGACCAGCAAAAAGTGTTCCTGATGATGGTTCCTGTCCCACAGGTACAATGCCTATTACAGACTGTCATTGATATTTCTCTAGCAGAAGTGTCCCTACATTGCAGGTGGTCAGTCGTTCATTACAGGTACATTTTCAGCAGCTGGTGGTTTTTTGGGCGTCAGCTTAGCTATCCACGGAGGATTGTCAACATGCTGAGAGGCAAACAGCAAGGGGGCAAGTCAAGATCTTGTCTAGAATAAAGGATGTAAAATGTGTAGTAAATGAAAAACAGAATATTTTAAAGAATTGGCGCGTCAGCTGGTGTTGTTGATCAGTTAAATCACTAGGCTGTGGACAGCGACTGACATCGTGAGCGCAGCTTTCTTGAAATTACTTATCAGTTGTAGTAGAGTATGTGCTACCTTCGACCAAAAAAACCTTTCAGGACAAGCACAGGGTCCCTAATTTACAGGTGTCTTTCGATGACAGGTTAAGATAATAGACAAAAGGACCGTGAACAGAAAATGACCTTTTGTCGGCGTTGCCCGTAGACCAGAGGGGCCTCACATACACAAAATAAAGTGAATTGAAGAATATGCCCCTCATCTCTGTGTGTGTGTGTGTGTGTGTGTGTGTGTGTGTGTGTGTGTGTGTGTGTGTGCGTGTGTGCGTGCGTGCGTGTGTGTGTGTGTGTGGATGGGTAATTTAACTAGACTGCAGACAGCGACTAGCATCATTATGTGGGCGTATTTTTCTTATACTTGTCAAATCCACGGTGACTCCTTAGATAGGGAAGGACATTCATACGAAAGGAAAAGGTTATTTCACTAATGTGCAGACTGCCACTGGCTGGAGGGCGTACTTGTGTTCTATTTCTTAGATAAAGGAAGGATATATACACATTAGCTTCCACGATTTGTTTTTCTCCTATTGACATTAACCATTCACTTCTTTAATCCACCCCTCGCTGAAGGTTGCAGCAGCTGCGTTGAAACTCGAGACGCTAGCTGCCAGGGCGTTATGTACTTCGGGTTTAAAACGTTTTTAATACTTCGAACTTCCGCATTGAAGTCGGGTTTCGAAATCACGTCACATCACACCCACACGTCTCGTCTTGTTGTCGAGGTGAACTCTGCAATTGGGCGACTTCCTCGTCCGTTGTGGCGTACAAGGAACACTTTTCAACAGGAGACGAAGAAGGAAAAGACGCTGAGAGATTGAGTGAAGGGAGGTAGAGGGAGGAAGAAGACAGTAAGAGACAGCGCGAGTTGAGTGTGAGTCTGTGTGTTCTGACAGCCGGGCGAGAAATCGATCTTTGTGAGAAGGAAGGAAGGAAGAACGGCGGGAGGGAAGGACAGCCAGGCAGGCAAGCAGGCAGGGAGGGAGGCAGCTGGAGCCAGGGAGGAAAAAGGGTAGCACGGCAGAAGAGCAGAGCGTGGACAGTGTCTGGGTGAAAACAGGACAGTGACAGCGCTGATGGCACGTGCATCACGCAGTGTGAGGCTTTTAGAACTCTCTCCGTCTGTCTCTCTCGTGTCGGTGACGCGGTGACAGTGAAGACAAATGCTTCAAGAAGTCACTAGTTGCTCCACTTTGATCTGCACAGTGGGAGGGAATGTGCTGAAGCGTGTTGTGCTTTAAGTGGAAACTAAACAAAATCACCGTGGGTTTTTGTTTACAAAGAGCTGGACCTGAGTATGTGCATAGCGAAGGCAGCAAGGGAGTCACTGTTTCCGATGAAGGGTTGACGAAAGAATTTTGCGTGCGATCTGGTAACCAGGCTGCCGTTTCAGTAGATTAAGAGAATCAGTGTACGACGGAGTGTGGTGTTGTACACAGAAAGTAAACACGTTTCCATATTTTGAAAACTGATTATTTCAAGCATCCACTTGCACAGAGCCCGAAAGCATGTGCATGGCCTGGCGGACAGGTTGAAATCTTCAACGAAAAACACGTTTATTCCATCTTTTAGACTTTAGGCAACACCGGGAACCAAACATTCCTTGTCCACAACGACAAAGGGAAATACCAGTTCACGTATGACTCCACAAAGCTTACAGAGTTTCCACAGAAGACGACTGCTCGGAGTTGAAGCGAGAGGGAAAAGACGAGTGTACCACGTTGTCATTTTTATGAACAAACAGACGTAGGTGATGTAGATAGAGGGCCTTATATTGCCTTGCTGAATCCAGAATGAAAAGAACCGGTGTAACACGAGAAAATTTCTCCCACGAGATTTTTACTCCGGAGTAAAAATTTCGTACGAAAATGTTACTCCCTTTACGAAAAAAGTACTCCCCCATTACAGGTGAGTTACGAGTAAAAATTTCGTACAAAAATGTTACTCCCCTGACGAATAAAAATCGAATAAATCACTTCACCCTAACACGAGCAATTTAACTTTCCATGCCAGGTGTACGAAGTTTTTACTCCCTTGTCCCCTGTTAGTCTTGGTGGTGGAAGGGGTGGAGGGAGGGTAGCGCGACATTCGTTTGCGCGAGATCACATACTGGCATTATCCCTTCGCCCGCATCCCATTTTCGCGTACGAGATTTTTACTGGAAGTAAAAAAAATGGGGAGTAAAAATTTCGTGGAGGGAGTAATTTTTTCGTGCCTTGGGGAGTTCTTTTCTCGTACGAAAAATTTACTCGGAGTAAGAATTTCGTTCGAAATTTTTACTCCGGAGTAAATTTTTCGTGGAGTAAAAATTTCGTGTTACACCGGTGTCGTCAAGGGGGTTAGTAAGTAATCACTTTTCTGATAGGCAGTTAGTTCTAATGTAAAACATGCATGCATATAACTGTTTTCAGAGAGCATGTCCTGGGCATGGATACCATCGATGGACTCCGGCGCAGTTGATTTACTGGGAAATTGAATATATTTTCACATTTTGAAAACCATGGCGTTGCCTCAGTCTGAAGGTCGGAATACATAAAACACACAGAGTATTTCACGCGGAAGATATCGACTGGCAATTCATATGCTGTCCCACCAAGATAATCATGACATGTAACGTGTCAATAACCACGAACGACAAGGCAGAAGGACACACTAAAACGATACAGTGTGATACAATTCGTGAGAAGTAATTCACTTTTCACCCATGGATGAACATAGTATTTACATTGTTAACGGAGCCGTCAGATCGCCAGTAGCGAGATTGATTTGATCTTGGCCGCGACCAGACGCTCCCAGAGTCTGCCTGCGGAGACAAACAACTTTAGCCAGTTTGACGGAGGAAGAGACAATTGGAAAGCCCGTAGCTGTGTAACGAAATGAATCAAGGCCGCCAAGTGATAAAGAGTCTTTCAATACTTGCTTGGGAAGAAATACTGGCGACGTGTGACGCGTCGACGTTCGCTAGTTGCACAGAAATAAAGACTAGTGTGTGACGCGCCGACGTTTGCGAGTTGCACGTGAAGACGGATGCTGGTGTGTGCCGACGTTTACTAGTTGCACAGCTGGAAGAAAGACTAGTGTTTGGCACGTCGATGAATATTAGTTGCACAGGAAGAGAGACCGACTAGTGTGTTGGTACGTCGACGTGTGTACTGCTTGCTCGGCCAGAAGAAAAACTAGCATGTGACGCGTCGAAGTTTACTAGTCGTACAAGAGGAAAGGCGAGCATGTGACGTATCGACGTTTACAAGTTGCACAGGAATAAGATGTTACATATGCAGCCGGCGTAGACAAGTCACTGAGTGCACAGCAACAGGTAAGAAGACCAGTAATTGATGAGCTAAAGAAGGTGTTCCTGTCTTCCTTCCTGTCTTTCTTCCTGTCTTCCTTCCTGTCTGCCTTCTTGTTTTCATTTATTGTCTTCCTTCCTGTCTTCCTTCCTGTCTTCATTTCTGTCTGTCTTCCTTCCTGTCTGCCTTCTTCCTGTCTTCATTTCTGTCTGTCTTCCTTCCTGTCTGCCTTCTTCCTGTCTTCCTTTCTGTCTGTCTTTCTTCCTGTCTTCCTTCCTGTCTGCCTTCTTGTTTTCATTTATTGTCTTCCTTCCTGTCTTCCTTCCTGTCTTCATTTCTGTCTGTCTTCCTTCCTGTCTGCCTTCTTCCTGTCTTCCTTTTTGTCTGTTTTCCTTCCTGTCTGCCTTCTTGTCTTCCTTCCTGTCTTCCTTTCTGTCTGTCTTCCTTCCTGTCTGCCTTCTTGTCTTCCTTCCTTCCTGCCTTCTTCCTGTCTTCATTTCTGTCTGTCTTCCTTCCTGTCTGCCTTCTTGTCTGCCTTCTTGTCTTCCTTTCTGTCTGTCTTCCTTTCTGTCTGTCTTCCTTCCTGTCTGCCTTCTTGTCTGCCTTCTTGTCTTCCTTTCTGTCTGTCTTCCTTCCTGTCTGCCTTCTTCCTGTCTTCCTTTCTGTCTGTCTTCCTTCCTGTCTGCCTTCTTGTCTGCCTTCTTGTCTTCCTTTCTGTCTGTCTTCCTTTCTGTCTGTCTTCCTTTCTGTCTGCCTTCTTCCTGTCTTCCTTTTTGTCTGTTTTCCTTCCTGTCTGCCTTCTTGTCTTCCTTCTTGTCTTCATTTCTGTCTGTCTTCCTTCTTGTCTGCCTTCTTGTCTTCCTTCCTGTCATCCTTCCTGTCTTTCTTCCTGTCATCCTTCCTGTCATCCTTCCTGTCTTCTTTTCTGTCTTCCTTCTTGTCTTCCTTCTTGTCTTCCATCTTGTCTGCCTTCTTGTCTTCATTTCTGTCTGTCTTCCTTCCTGCCTTCTTCCTGTCTTCCTTCCTGTCTTCTTGTCGTTCTCGCTGTCTACCTGTGTCCATATGTGTGACTGTGTCACGCTAGCGGTTCACGTAAGTCCTTCTCTGCCCGTAATCCTATTACTGTGTCCGTAAACAGTTTATATGTACAGATTACTTTTGAGTCTTTTCCTGTGCAACAAAATAAGACGTTTACGTGAGGAAATCCCATTTATTGTGTACAGCTGAAAAACTGACATTAATCGCACACAATCCGTTAGAAATCTGTGGACAGCATTGTGCAAATTAGTTCTTGACTGATTGAAAAGTATGTATAACTTCACTCTGTCAAAACCTAATTGCAATTCGACCACTACACACGCCTTTTGTTATAGTAACTGTACGTGTTATGCGTGGTCTATGTCTCCCAACGATTGGATAAAACTATTTTCAATGCCTGCAGACATTGTCAATTCAACTGTGGCTTTTTTAAGAGGGTTAGGGCAATTTAGCAATTCAGCTTGTTAATAAGTGAACTCATTCGCGTGAGTGAGTTGATTAGTGAGCACTTGATTACGGCTGCGAAGGCTGAGAAGTTGATTGTAATATTAATGTACTCGTCATGTGTGGGTTATTTGTGAAAAAATGAGTCTGACTCTAAACCTTGGCTTCCCTCCCCTTTCTCTACGGCTGACCTCTCTTTCTGTGTCGTCGTTGAACGGGAATCATAATGCCCACCGATCCGAGGCTTTCATCCCCAGGTTAAAGATACACACGCCCTCCCGTGTAACCGATTATTTACACCTCGACATATGTATCCAGGCTTTAACATTGTCTAAGAGCATCCTTCCACGTTGACTTGAGCCAAAAGTCATCAGCCTGGCTGCTTCCTGTGTCGAGTGTGACTGATTTATTTTTGGCAAATTGACGAAGTTTTCAGTTACAAAATGAATTCATCAAAAACTTCGATTTGTGCATAGAAAGCAGAAAGGGCTACAACCTGTTGACAGGAGTCCAATTGAAATAGTGCTCCACTACCATGTAGAAGCCTGATGATTAACAAGACTGTCTACACGGGATGGGTAAAAAACAAACGGTTAAGGTATTTCCATAACCATCAGATTCTGGTCGTAGGGGACAGAGATGTTAGAGATCTCAACTTTTCTGGGGCCAGCTTTATGAGGGCGGTGCCCATCTCCTCTCCCTCGCTGCTTTGCCTTCCCAGGCCCAGGTACCCATATCCAGCTGAGTGGACTGGAGAGCGCACGAAAAAATCGGGTAGTTGTATTTTCCACGAGTGGGGGACGAACCACGACCTCCAGCGAGGCAAGTGCTCTAACCACTGCGCCACTCCGACTCTCTCGACACGGGATGAGAGGTATCTGAAGGCACTCTCCTTCCCATGTAAACTGTTCGGCTCACCTTCTTCTTCTTCTTCTTCTTCTTCTTCTTCAGCGTTCCAGAATGTTCTGGTTACGTGTAAGCTCGTTTGCCCATTTGGGTTCCCCACACTATACTCTGAGAGCATAGTCAGCTTCACTCCGCTTTCGTTGAGTAGGCATGCTCGGTATTTTCGTGTTTCCATAACCCACCGAACTCTGACATGGATTACAGGATCTTTTCCGTGCGTACTTGGTCTTGTGCTTGCGTGTACACACGAAGGGGGTTAAGTCAATAGCAGGTCTGCACATAAGTTGACCTGGGAGATCGGAAAAATCTCCACTCTTAACCCACCGACCGGGATTCGAACTCACGACCTCCCGATTAGGAGGCCGACGTATTACCACCACGCCACTGCGCCCGTCGGCTCACCATCTCAGCTCTAGCAAGGCCCAAACATGCTTAAAAAAAACCCATCCCTCTGGAATTTTTCATTGTTTTGGATAGCATAACTTTTTCATTTTCCCTGCGATCGCTCTGAAATTTGGTACAATGTTTGTCAATATTTTGTTTGATATAGTTGGATTTGGTACCTCAGGCAAGGCTGTATGTAGCCTCTATTTTGTTTTCTTCAGGTAATCTTTCTCATTTTTCTTTCAATAAAAGTCTTTGAAACTCAGAAAGTGGGGAAAGCAACATGATTGTTGAGGTACATATTACTGATAAAGTAGTTTTACACTTAAATGCAAAAACGTAGAGTTGTAATCTTACTCATGACTTCAAAAAAAGAGTCTGTAGTTTGTGTTAAAAAAAATACTGCGCGCAGGTCTGGGAATAACACCCTAATAACACCCACGTGTAAATGAGAATGACGCCACTTAGCTGCTGATGGACCAATCCTCTATCTGTATCTGGACGACCGATCTTGATTAGCCGTTAACTGATTACAGCAAGGCCTAAAAAGGCATCATTTCACAGCCCAAAATACACCGTTAACACTGGCAGAATTAACGTGATTTAAAGTTTGCTGTTTAAGACTATTACTTTTGCAGTTTTTGACTACTGGTAGAATATTTGAGTAACGGTCTGTTGCTATACTGGTTGATCAGATTCAGGCAAAGCTGTAGATACAGGCAAAGTTGTGAACAAGCACACACCACCTGTGTAACACAACACAGGGCCGGACCAAATGAGTTGTAAGGGGGGGTGGGTTCCTCCTTTTTTTTTGGGGGGGGGGCAAATCAGCGAAGTGGCGAAGCCACAAGCGCGCGCCTGCAAAGCAGGCGCGCGAACTAGGGGGGTCCGGGGGCATGCTCCCCCGGAAAATTTTTGAAAAACGGTTAAAATCTGTGCAATCTGGTGCATTCTGGGCCTTGTTTTGAGGGTTAAGAGCAGCATTGTTTTGGTGCTAAAAGTAGTAAAATAAAAAAACACTCAAAGCAAGGTACATGCTTTTTCCAGGGGTGGGGTTCCGGAACCCCTGGAACCCCCCCCTGGGTCCGGCCCTGCAACATTCGATGTCTGTTGTACTGGTCAGCCGGGTCAATGTGATTGGAGATAAGCCAAAGCTGTGAATGAACATACACCATTCAAATAACACATAACAACACCCAAAGCTGTTCCCAACTGCACAGTGCGAATGTAAACTCGTCTGGTTTTGAGACTGTTCATTTCGTCAGTTAATTATCCTGAGTAAAATATCTGGTTCGAGGCCTGTATCATATTATTGCCTTGTATTGTCTTGTACAGTACTGTATTAGATTGGATTGGATTGGACTGGACTGAACGAGAGATAACAGGATGCATGGAAAAGGGATTATCCATGCTATTTCCAACAGACGGTGTGTCTGCAGCTGACATGGTGGTCTCCCTTCCTAAACATGCTTCCGTTTATCCACTGCCATCATATCCATCTGCTTCAAGTAGCAGAATGTCTCACTTCCAGGTACACGGAGTCCCTAGGACTATCAGTCGCGCATCGGGCAATCAGGTGTATATAAATCAGCAGTTTGCCGATAGGGTTATCCCTTTCCGCGGGAAAAAGTGGGCAATCAGTATCAGAAGGCACTAATAGTGGCGCTGAGTGTGTGGTTTTAAGGGTCCCGTACCGTGTGCATGATCCTCTTAAATGCAGTTCTCGTAACTATTAAGTCCTATTCATCGTCACAGATCCTTGCATTGCTTGAGCGTCTGGTGAACATGATTTAACGTCAGTCCATTTTTAGGAAGAAATTCAAATCCCTTTCTGTGCACGGGGAAAAGAAACCAGTCATCGAATGTCTTTTCGTTGGATGCAACCCAAACTCATTGCTAAAAATAAAAGCATTAAACACAAATTCCTACATCTCAGTGTCAACAGCTGTTATTATCAAATTGCGATATTAGCATTAGGATCCGTGTCGGTGATTGTGCGTACGTTTGCACAACCAAAATGATGACAAAAACGATGTTTACTGGCTAGTTGCAAGACCAGCATTTTTTTGTTGGTCCTCGGGGAGCATATCGCCTTCTGTTTCATCTTCATCAACCTCGGCCTTCTGGCCTCGGTCGATCAAGATGCCACAGAAGACAATATGCTCCCCCTCGGATCAACACAAAAGCTGGTCTGACAACAAGCCACCAACTATCTTATTATAGCTTAAAACAAATAAACAACAAGCGCCTGATTAAAGAACTGACATTCGAAATGCCATGCCTGAAGTTATACCAACGAAACCGTTATATGACGGTCTTTTCAAATTGTGTGCGTCTAATATCTTGAAACTGACAAATTACAAAATCCTGTTTATAATGTGGGCATGCAGAAAGAGAAGTAAGATTAAATTAGGGGATTCAATTAGCGTGAGAGGAACTCTCAGTAGAGGACACATGGTTGTGGTATCGTTATTGATGCATGCACTGAGAATGTTCTGTTTTCGTTCATTGTCGACGTCCAGTGTCGTTGACCCCTTCACTTCCACAACAGGTGTCAGGTGCGTGCTTTGCTATTATAAAAATAATAACAATAATACACTAACAAGGGAAACAACCGTTGTATGTTGCCCTTTGAATTGCAGCAATAATATTGCATCCCCTGGAGACCATTTTCTCTGTTTTGGTCTAATTGTTATGAATATATGTACATTATATGTTATGATTTAAAAACAAAAAGGTCACTAAATTCTTCCGGCAGTAAAGGGGTTGAACTAAAAACAAGTTGTTTGAAGCAATATAAAAACATTTAGTCAAGATCAACACCACAAACCAGACTACATTCAGATAGTCTCGGCTAACCATATCGAAGACCAAGACAGGTCACGCTCGCCTCCGCGAAGCACGCGTCCGTAGTACATGTACTTACTGAACCTATTTCCTTTCATTCTGAGCATATTTTTAGAGTAAACATGACATATCTATATATTTATGAATTCAGGAAAAGATGAGGAATACGACGCAATCAAATTTAAATCTGTTTGCAAAAAAATCGATTTTAATGACAACTTTAATGAGCAAACTCATCAATTATTTGTTAAGCCTCCAAGTTGAAATGCAATACCAAAGTCCGGGCTTTGTCAAAGATTAATTGACCAAAATGTCAACCAATTTGGTTGATAAATGAGAGCGTGACAGTGCTGCCTCAACTTTCACAAAAAGCCGGATATGACGTCATCACATGTATTTATCGAAAAAAAGAAAAAAAACGTCCGGGGATATCATTCCCAGGAACTCTCATGTAAAATTTCATAAAGATCGGTCCAGTAGTTTGGTCTGAATCGCTCTACACACACACACAGACAGACAGACACACACACACACACACACACACACACACACACACACACACACACACACACACACACACACACACACACACACACACACATACATCACGACCCTCGTCTCGATTCCCCCCTCTACGTTAAAACATTTAGTCAAAACTTGACTAAATGTAAAAACTACCAGCGACTGTTCGGGGCGAGGACATGTGGGTGGCTCTGTCAGCAAAGCAGGGGCAAAGCATCCAGGGGAAAGCGGAAAAGGAAACTGCTAGTAGAGGACACACATGGGGCTTTGATGGCATCGCCGGTTAATTCATGAAAAATGGTCACTTTTCACTCACACACACACACACACACACACGCACACACACACACACACACACACAGCTTCATCCCGACCCCACCCCAAAAAATACACAATAAATACAAAAATCCCAAAAAATTCGGTGTCTTTGTGCAAACAAACTACAAGCGCCTGTTGAGAAACGGACATTGACGGACGATCAAGGGGAAAGCGCGGGAGGAACTCAGTGTCAGTGGAGGACGCACGTTGGTGTGATGTCATTATTTATTCATCCGTTCTGCACGTGCTTCCATTTTCCGCCCGCTGTCGCCATGTCGGTGTGGGTTGTGGCCTCGATCGCCGCACCGTCGCCTACTGGAATTCGATTCCAATGTTAAACCTTGGCGGGGAGGAAATTTGACCGCTGGAATTAATGCTTCTAAAAGAATTTGTTGATTTTTCTTTTCTTTGGTCACCCTAGACCGTGGGTGTCATCAGGCATCCTCAGTACTGGAAGGCATTCTGTAAGTTTTTTAAGTGTCTGTTGGAATGCGAATCTTAATTAAATTAGATCTGTTTTTTCAACCGATCCTTAACATTTTGTAATGTATTACATCTGTTACTGAATTCTTCGGTTATGTTCTGTTCTATGAGCGTGACAGTTTTAAGAAGCATAATAGTTCAAACGAATATATATTAAAATGTGACTTTGAGGGTGGGGTTCGTTTCGGCTATTAACTTGTGACGGTTTTTGCTCTTGGTTTGTGAAAACTTACGTATACAAAGCGCAAATTGCGAAAGCTGATAGAAACAAGTCATTCGCCAGAGGTTAGTGTTTTCATCCGCGCAGGTCAACAACATTCTTTTGGAGTTGTGGGTGAAACCGAAGCTAGGCTCCGGATTTGGGCAATTATGAGGCATGGTACAGTATGTGCAATTAAATGTGCATTGCACGAGGCGACACGTTCTCTTACTAGGAGGACTTTGCCTGGGATATGCCTTTGATCAGTGTTGCAATCGGCACCAACTCCAGTAGGCTGTCTGTGAAGAGTTTTTACATTTAGTCAAGTGTTGACTAAATGTTTTAACATAGAGGGGGAATCGAGACGATGGTCGTGGTGTATGTGTGTGTGTGTGTGTGTGTGTGTGTGTGTGTGTGTGTGTGTGTGTGTGTGTGTGTGTGTGTGTGTCTGTCTGTGCGTGTGTGTGTGTGTGTAAAGCGATTCAGACTAAACTACTGGACCGATCTTTATGAAATTTGACATGAGAGTTCCTGGGAATGATATCCCCGGAATTTGTTTTCATTTTGTTCGATAAATACCTTTGATGACGTCACATCCGGCTTTTTGTAAAAGTTGAGGCGGCACTGTCACACCCTCATTTTTCAATCAAATTGATTGAAATTTTGGCAAAGCAATCTTCGACGAAGGCCGGACTTCGGTATTGCATTTCAGCTTGGTGGCTTAAAAACTAATGAATGAGTTTGGTCATTAAAAATCGGAAACTTGTAATTAAAATTATGTTTATTAAACGATCCAAAAATAATTTCATCTTATTCTTCGTCTTTTTCTGATTCCAAAAACATATACATATGTTATATTTGGATTACAAACAAGCTCTGAAAATTAAAAATAGGAAAATTATGATTACAATTATTTTTCCCAAATCGATTTAAAAACAATTTCATCTTATTCCTTGTCGGTCCCTGATTCCAAAAATATATACATATGATATGTTTGGATTAAAAACAAACTCAGCAAGCTAAAAAGAATAGACATACAGAAAAGCGTGTTATCCTGCTCAGCGCGACCACTACCGCACTATTCTGCATGGCTTGTCGATTTCACTGCCTTTGCCACGAGCGGTGGACTGACGAAGCTACGAGCATGTCACGGTGATGCATACTTTTTGAAAATAATGCATCCTTTTGTGAAAATGATGCATCAAATTGTGAAAATTATGCATCAAATCTTGGTTTTGGATGCATCAATTTGATGCATCAGTTGATACGATCCGCGTTCCGTACAAACATGCAGCAGACCAAGGGTGGGCCTACACATGTGACACCTGCAAAAATTAGGGCTTTCGAATCAAAGGGGATTATCATGCCCACATCAGCCGCCATGAGGGTGTCAAACTCTACTGTGACATTGTGTAAGGAAACTGGACAAAGACACACTTATCAAAATGTTTGCTCTTCAGTAAGTATTTAAACAGGGATGGTATTGCACCAGAAAAGCCACAGTCGCGTGTTGTTGCACTCATGAACAACATGCATTATGGGTTATACATAAGTCGAATTAGGGGTTCTAAAATGCTAATTGCACAAGCTTTCTACCAAAAATCACAAACGTCATGAAAAGCGTACGAACGGAAACAATTTGATGAAAGTGGTACGAACGGACACATTTTCCCGTCAAAATCAGTACGAACGGACACAAACCTGTTTTATGCAAATTCAATTCATCTTATGGTTCACATAGGTCCAATATCACACGCATTCGTACTTTGTGCTATTTGAAGACGATTGGAATACACAGAACTTGTAGTGGGGGCCTGTTTCACTCTGATCTAACGAATGTGTATGAACGGAAACGCTTTTCGTACGAAGGGAAACATGCACTTTTGTACGAACGGAAACATGGGGTATGAACGGAATCTGTTTGTTTTCAAAAGACAAGTGATTGTACAAAAGCCATGGGTTTCTATAAACTTCTGTTCAAGCGAAATGTCGTATCAGGCAATGGTTTTGGTGATCATGTGCAAATCAGGGGTCAGATTCGATAACAGAGCGAGAAAAACAAGAACATGTTAAACAATCAGGCAATTTTGTCACGTTCGGCCCGCGTGTGTTATTATTAGGATTCACTAGCACCTTGGTACTTATCGTACACATAGCCCAACCATTTCGCTACCTTATTCTTTCAATATCACACAAGCGCGCTGCCCACACGACTTACCACAACGTTTTTCCCGAAGCAAGTGACGAAAATAAGGCTGTATGAACGGACTCATCCTGCGGATGAACGGAAACATCCGGTGGATGAACGGAATCAGTTGACACACCGTGCCAAGGCTCCATATTCCTTCATAATACATGTATTATCATTCTGCTACTATGTTGTGCTGGTTTCGTGTCTAACTTACACCAAAAAATGTAAGTAACCTGTACTTTTTTTTAAACACTTTTGCCTTTAAATCATACCCTAGCCTGTGTATGCTACAGTGGAACCCCTGTCTCAAGACTTTATTTTAAAACATAAGGTCATAACATTTATCATATATTCGGGATCAGCTCGTTACTCCCCCGGCTCTTTCTTTCTTTCTTTATTTGGTGTTTAACGTCGTTTTCAACCAAGAAGGTTATATCGCGACGGGGAAAGGGAGATCAAACACCTCAGAGCTGGAACATTTCGTTTTTGCCGCATAAGAAGATTTCACCACTTTGATGCATCCACTTATAGGAAGTGTTAAATATATGCTGTTCTATCATCAGGAGTACATATTTCATCTATACGGGCCTTATATTGTCCGTTTTGCGAATTGCGTCAGAGCTGGAACAAACCTAAGCTCCGCCCATTTTGCTATTGCTCAGAGCTGGCACATCGATTAAACTAGTTAATTAATTTTGAGAGAAATCTAGAAGCAATCTGAAAAATGTTTTGACGCCAAAACATTGCTTTTACATTGGCCCAGCTCCCCATTAGGGTTTGGGTGTTCTGTGTTAGTCTGTATCGAGCATAACCCCGAACATGCGCACAAATCTCCACTTTTTGACATAAATGATCAATTATTGCGATATATATATATATATATATATATATATTCATTGTAGCATCTAGTTGCCTACATTTGGTAATACCCAAAGCATTTGTGAACGTTTCAAACCAAAAAGTATAGTGGAACTCTGCTTTAGACACCTAATAATAATAATAATGGACATTTATTAATCGCCGTTTCTCACAAGAGCTCACGGCGATTTACAAATTAATTTCTGCCGTGTGAGATGGAATTTTTTACACAGTATATCACGCATTCACATCGGCCAGCAAACCTCAAGCCTATTAGGGCGAGCATTCACCTTTCACGGCCTTTATTCCAAGTCACACGGGTATTTGGTGGACATTTTTAGCTATGCCTTTTCAATTTTGCCAGGAAAGACCCTTTTGTCAATCGTGGGATCTTTAACGTGCACCCCCAATGTAGTGTACCTACCTAGTCTTTTCATGCTCAAAAAAAACAAAAAACCCTTCCCCTACCCTACCTCCCCGGTTTTGTAAAGAAAATCTGGCCTGAAGTCTTTTCATGCGCAAAAAAACCACAAAAACAAAAACATTCTAAGCTTTCTGTCTGTGGCGGTTTGTAATTTGAATAACGACATCCAATAAAGTCTACCAATTACGTAATTCCTTTCTAAGCTCTCTGTCTCTGACGGATACATTTGAATAACGACATCCAATAAATTCTACCAATTACGTAATTCCTTTCTAAGCTCTCTGTCTCTGACGGATACATTTGAATAACGACATTCAATAAAGTCTACCAACAGCTGCAAAAACTTTTAAGAAACTTGAAACTCATCAAAAGGAATGAGTTGCACCTTGGGTCATTTCGGTCCTGAATTTCCCGACCTGAACCAGGCAAAGCAGGAAAACAATACAACGTAATTCCTTTCTAAGCTTTCTGTCTCTGACGGATTGCATTTGAATAACGACATCCAATAAAGTCTACCAATTACGTAATTCCTTTTTAAGCTCTCTGTCTCTGACGGATACATATGAATAACGACATCCAATAAAGTCTACCAACAGCTGCGAAAACTTTTATAAGAAACTTGAAACTCATCAAAAGGAATGAGTTGCACCTTGGGTCATTTTGGTCCTGAATTTCCCGACCTGAGCCAGGCAAAGCAGGAAAACAATACAACGTAATTCCTTTCTAAGCTTTCTGTCTCTGACGGATTGCATTTGAATAACGACATCCAATAAAGGCTACCAACTATCAGCTGCGGAGACATTTGTCTCAAAAAAATACGCCGAGAGGCGTTAAAGTTCCCCTTGGTTTGTCCCTGTCAAAAAAAAATAATTTGGGATTACTGGTAGCTTTTTTGTACTACCACGCATATGTAACGCCATTTTCATAAAGTTGATAGTATTTACAGCTTTCCGGTCATAATTATGTCCGGCTATCACTCACTTTTAGGTGGCAGATGTCCAGATATAACACGTGTTTCAGAATCTCTATTTTTGGGTGTGTAACTTTCAATAATGAGTGGGGTTTTTTTTAAATCTCAAAAAGTATTCTTAAAGTCTAACACATGTTTACACTCGCACTCCGTGTCTGTAGCTTTAGAAATAAACAAGTCCAGATATAACACATATTTCTTTGCGGCAAATGTCCAGATATCCCCCCCTCAGACACGTATGTGTGTGTGTGTGTGTGTGTGTGTGTGTGTGTGTGTGTGTGTGTGTGTGTGTGTGTGTGTGTGTGTGTGTACAACGATTCAGAGAAAACTACCGGACCGATTTTCATGAAACTTTACATGTGAGTTCCTGAGTACTCCCACCCTTTTTCTTTTTTTGGATAACTGTCTTTGATGACGTCATATCCGGCTTTTTGTGAAAGTTGAGGCAGCACTGTCACGCTCTCATTTTTCAACCAAATTGGTTGACATTTTGGTCAAGTAATCTTTGACAAAGCCCGGACTTTGGTATTGCATTTCAGCTTGGAGGCTTAACAAATAATTGATGAGTTTGCTCATTAAAGTTGTCATTAAAATCGATTTTTCGCGAACAGATTTAAAATTGATTGCGTCGTATTCCTCATTTTCTCCTGAATTCATAAATATGTAGATATGTCATGTTTACTCTAAAAATGTGCTCAGAATGAAAGGAAATAGGTTCAGAAAGTACTACGGACGCGTGCTTCGCGGGGGCGAGCGTGACGCGTCCCGGTCTTCGGTATGGTTAGCCGAGACTATCTGAATGTAGTCTGGTTTGTGGTGTTGATCTTGCCTAAATCATTTAGTCAATTGCTTCAAGCGACTTGTTTCTAGTGTGCTTGTTTTTTTCAAAACACATCTCCCTTGCTGATGACATAATTACTATTTCTGCGTTTTCGCTTATGACGTTATTCTATTCTTATTTTTTATTCGAAATTGCAATTGATTGAGTGCACATTTGCGGCATTTTCACTGAGCGGCGCTCTCATTTGTGTGTGTGTGTGTGTGTGTGTGTGTGTGTGTGTGTGTGTGTGTGTGTGTGTGTGTGTGTGTGTGTGTGTGCGTGCGCGTGTGTGTGCGTGTGTATGTATGTGTGTGTGTGTATGTGTGAGGGTGTGTACGTGTGTGTGTGTGTGTGTGTGTGTGTGTGTGCATGTGTGTGAGTGTGTGTGAGTGTGTATGTGTGTGTGCGTGTGTGTGTGTGTGTGTGTGTGTGCGTGTGTGTGTGTGTGTGTGCGTGTGTGTTGTGTGTGTGCGTGTTTGTGTGTGTGCGTGTTTGTGTGTGTGCGTGTGTTTGTGGGTGTGTTTGTGTGTGTGTGTGTGTGTGTAATTAACGTTACTGACTTTAGGCTGCTCATCTATTTATTAAGATTCTGATTTATTTAAGCACGCAAATTCACACACACCAGTACAAACGCACTCTCTCTCTCTCTCTCTCTCTCTCTCTCTCTCTCTCTCTCTCTCTCTCTCTCTCACTCCCTTTCTCTCTCTCTCTCTCTTCTCTCTCTTCTCTCTCTCTTTCTCTCTCTCTTTCTCTCTTCTCTCTCTCTCTCTCTCTCTCTCTCTCTCTCTCTCTCTCTCTCTCTCTCTCTCTCTCTCTCTCCATCCTCTTTTACACAGTTTTCAGTCCATACGACAATCACGGTCAGCCAAACGATCCAGTTAAGACGCCATGTTTATTATTGCAACAACCATCTTACAGTCAGAGGCTAAACGAGAGAAGTTAGAGAGTGGGCATGGGGGGACGAGGATTTTGTCGGAGTGATATTTAATAATAATTGCCGTATCCTTTGCCGAATCCTTTGCCGAATCCGAAGCCGATGCGGTTGCCGAAGCCTCCGAGGCCTCCGCCGAAGCCTCCCAGGCCTCCGCCGAAGCCTCCGAGGCCTCCGCCGAAGCCTCCGAGGCCTCCGCCGAAGCCGAAGCTGTTACCGAGTCCGAAGCCACCTGCAAAAAAAAAGAAGAAGAAATCAACGTTACATCGGCATATAATCCGTTTCTTGTCACTATAGAGATAGAGAAAAAGAGAGAGGGGCAGAGAGAGAGAGAGAGAGAGAGACACACAGAGAGACAGAAAGACCGACCAACAGACAGACAGACAGACAGACAGACAGACAGATGGATGGATGTATGTAAAATACGCAGGTTGTTTAATTATATATAATCTTTCTTAGTTCTGACAGAGACTTTATTTCTTGTATTGTTCGGATATGGCCGGTATTAATAAAAAATCAAAACTTGACTAAATATAAAAATGTGGTGAATGAAAAACGAAGAAACGAAAATGAAACGCAGTCAGTTCCCGGGGCGGATTTCTTGAATTGAATTTAACAGATGTTGGTGTGAAAATAAAGCTATTGTATTGTCATTTCAACTCGGTTGATTGCCCGGTTACAAAACACGTGGCGCGATCACGAGGCCAGCTTTGTATCAGTTCTAATATCAATCTGCTGTTACAGTTGACCCCCCCCCCCTTTTTTTCCAAGAAGTCCAGAACCCGAGTACAATCAGGTCTTAAAATCAGAAGTAATCTTAAAAAAAGATAATTGTACTGAGGTTTTGAACACACAGTCTAGAATAGGGGGATCTTAAAGGGCCCGGGTACGGACTAAATTAGTACTCACCGAATCCCTTGCCAAAACCGCCGCCCAAGAGGCCACCTCCGAAGATACCGTTTCCATAACCGCCGCCGAGGAAGTTTCCAAAACCACCTCCATAGCCCCCTCGGTAGTATGAGGCAGAGGCGCAGGCGGCCAGAGCCATCAGTACGAGCAGCGCAGCAACGACCTTCATGTTGGATCTGTAATGAGTAAGAAGAGAGACTGGGGTGAGAGGCTGCATCAGTGTTGACACAAAACACAACACAGGATGTGTTATTCTCCAACGACCTTCATGTTGGATCTGCAAGGAGAGAGACTGGTTATAGGCCGACAGACAGAGAGAGAAAGAGAGAGAGAACGAGAGAAAGAGAGAGAGAGAGACAGACAGACAGACAGACACAGAGAGAGAGAGAGAGAGACAGAGAGAGACAGAGAGAGAGAGACAGACAGACAGACAGACAGACAGACAGACAGACACTGAGACAGACAGACAGAGACTGAGAAACTGAAACTGAACTGAAACTGAACTTTATGAAGAGAGAGAGACAGACAGAAAGACAGACAGAATGACAGACAGAGAAGCTGGAACTTTAAAACATGTCTGCAGGTAGATACGATTAAAATGTACCCCACAAAATTATTGCGGAATGAACAAAATAAATCAAATACTGTTTTGCGGAGGTCTTGAGGTTTTTAGCTTTGGGTCTGTGTAGAGACGTCTGTGATAGTTACCAAGTGGAAATGGTCGTCAACCCTGCGCGGAAATATCCCGGTAGATAAAACACTTTTTAAAGGAAATCAAGACTTTTAACAAGATTTAACAAGTGCAAAAAGATACGACATTTTTAGAGCCTCCTTCATTTTACTGTGATATACTAAAATGTACGCAGCGACCACCACATACACTGATAAAAGAATCGGTCCCGCATGTGATTGGTTGAAGGGACGTTGAAATCAAGAACCAACCAACCGACGCGGATAATGACACTTGTACATTCAGAGAAGCTGACTGGGCAGAGAAGATAGCGATTTGCCGATCTTTTCACACCTTTTCCATTACTCAACTTAAACCTAACTGTTGGCACAATTAATAGATCTATCTCCATGACATTGCACATAGTGAGAGCTTTTTTTTCAAAATATAAAAAGTGTTGTCGGATTTTACACATTTTTTGTGTTCCACTAAAAATAATAACACTTTTGTTGTTGTTGAAAGAGCAGTGATACAATGACTGCTCGTAACGTAGCACTGTGCAATGAAATCGAGGTAAAACGGAACGTGGTCACAAGAATGCAAACACTGCTTACACTGTTAAAAAATATCGAGGTGTTTGTCATTTCTCACATAGTAAAAGTTCTTACCTGGGTGAGAGAGCTTCTGAGCAGCTACTGTGGACTGTAGATGCTTGGTAGAAGTGAGTTGGTGATCAGGGCTGGATGTGCATCTCCTTTTATACTAAAATATATGCCCTCAGGTGTATTGCTTAATGAGTACATGTGTGTGTGTGTGCGTGTGCGTATGTGTTTTAAAGAGCGTCATCAATTAATTTTGGGACCTTAGGCAATCAATCTTACGAGCGTTTCTCTGCAAGCCTTTTTTACCCCGTATATGCAAGGCTATATCGAGCGTGCGCCTCCGCATCCGGACTCTTTAGCTCAATCAATGATCGTGATGTTGTGTATACTCTCCAATACGGAGGCAATTTTATTCCGATCCAGGCGTTGCGGGGGTGCGATACCATACTGTTTTGACTGCTTCATTTCTTTTAGAATTTTAGCAAAACCCAGACCATTTTAAATGGTAACATTTCACATATATGCGCGGGACACATCAATGAACATAATAGTTAAGCTTAGCAGTCTTTTTATCGACAAGGAGGCGCGTAGAATGAGATGAAAGAGGACGAACATGTTAAAATATGGACGGATCTACAGCAAATCGATTTGTATGTTCGTTTACGTATATATTTCTCGCTAAAAACCACACTTGTACCAGATACATACCTTATTCATCCACACAACCATAAATGAAGGCTGTAGGTAGTTTCAAAGAGACACAGTTTGCTTTGAATGGAGGACACTAACCGTGATGTTGGCGGGAACGCTTTGCTTCGGCGATCGGGGGTGCGCTCTCGGTATAGCCGAATATACAGCGTGTTTTTGCCCGCATGATGTGTCCTTGTGTCGACGTGTAAAATGGCTGATGTGCACTAATGTGGTTATGCGCTTAATATTATTTTAGTTTGTACTTTGGTCTGTCTATGCACCGATATGCCCATATGGCCATGTGCCAACGTGGTTTCGTGTCCATATGTCCCAGCAAGCAGCTGTCCTCGTCATAACCAGTGTTGTTTACAGACTGAAAGGATAGCAGGTCCGTTAGATCTTTCTTTCTTTATTTGGTGTTTAACGTCGTTTTCAACCACGAAGGTTATATCGCGACGAGGGAAAGGGGGGAGATGGGATAGGGGAAAGGGGGGGGGGAGATGGGATAGAGCCACTTGTTAAGTGTTTCTTGTTCACAAAAGCACTAATAAAAAAATTGCTCCAGGGGCTTGCAACGTAGTACAATATATGACCTTACTGGGAGAATGCAAGTTTCCAGTACAAAGGACTAAACATTTCTTACATACTGCTTGACTAAAATCTTTACAAACATTGACTATATTCTATACAAGAACCACTTAACAAGGGTAAAAGGAGAAACAGAATCCGTTAGTCGCCTCATACGACATGCGGGGTGCAGAGAAATAAGGATGTGGAAAAGAAGACTTTTGGTAAGTGAAATAAAGGTGATGGATCCAGTCAGGTAGAAATAAGACAACAAGAAAAGAATTGGAAAACTGCAGGGAATAGTAGGGAGAGTTTTCTTGGAAGGAAATATAGGTGAAAGGACTGGTAAGGCAGAAATAAGACAAAAGAAGAGAAGAAACAGAACTTCTTACGACATGCTGGGTAGCATCGGGTAAATTCTTTCTAGTCCCAACCAATATGGGACTCCCCCTAACCCGCGGGGGGTGTCCGTTAGATCTGGTCTGAAAATATGTATAGGTTCAAATGTGCTGTATTCAAAACAAATGTTCCGTTAGAAGAGCTCCTGCGTGTCAAAACTCTTGGACAGTCGACCGGACAGGGGTCAGAACAATGCGTCAGACACACACACATATGCGTGAATGACTGGGGCCTGAAAACAACTCTGTATAACAATATGGATCTCATTTTACTGAAGAAGAAACTACACATTTTAAAATGTTAGTATAGTCCTCTTGCCAGCCTTATTGATCCCTCTTGTGAACCCGGAAATGTTGAGTACACCAAGAGGTTTTTGCAGAAATGTACTGTATGGGTCCCCAGCAGTCAGAAACTGCCGGATGCTAACTTGCATATGTTTCCCAATTTGCATAATTAGCCTAATTAGCATAAATTAGCATAATTCTTGAAAAGTCAATATCTCAGCAGCCCCTTGGCCGATTTGGACAATCTTGGAGTGGTTTTGTGGTTAATTGATGATTCAAAATCCATTTTTGATATTTCCCAATTTGCATAATTAGCCTAATTAGCATAAATTAGCATAATTCTTGAAAAGTCAATATCTCAGCAGCCCCTTGGCCGATTTGGACAATCTTGGAGTGGTATTTGTGGTTAATTGATGATTCAGAATCCATTTTAGATATTTCCAAATTCAAGATGGCAACCATTTCCGGTTTAAACCGGAAGTGGCTGTATTTCAGCTCCAAGTGGGCAAAAATTGATATAACGTTAACTCATTTATGAACTGCAGAATGATTATCAATTAATATATGAAAGTAGTATCCACATTCCTGATACTGCCAAAGATGACCTCCTCGTCGGGAGCCGTGTGTGCCGCCACTCAGATGGTGCAGCTGCTGTGAGTGCAGATATGTTCGGGGAGCAGACATGCATCGAGCAAGGGAAGGGAGCAGGTGGCATGAAAGGCATTTCTACCAACCCTGAGCAGGTCGCCGTATGGATCCAATCCTTTGGCATCTGCTCACTTCTCTCCAAGTCAATGGATGAGATGTACAATGATGTAGAAGGACTAGATGAGACACAGAAACACAAAACACACAAAGAAGAGGGCAAACGACGGCGAGAGTTGGACGCTGATGACCGAGCCAATATTCTGAGAGTGTTGAACGAAAACTCCAACCCACTCACCACAGAGATGACCACCCTCAACCATATCATAAACGGCCAGATAGCAGATGAAAAGGTGAATGTGCAAGATGCACTGGAGATTGGCAGAGACATGAGCACGAAGTTCTCTTCATCAGTACCTAAGTGATTTCATGCACCCATTTCAAAGAAGGTGGTGACAATGAAGTTCATGCCGAAAGGCGTGAAGGTCAATGGAAAAACCGCACGTGACCTGCAGGCTATATTCGCTCGCCTGCTCGTGGTGGGGAGCAAAAGACATATCGAGCTATCCACTCTCTTCAACTATGAGCTTGGTCCAGTCCCTGCTTCCATCATTGATGAGTATGGTTTCCTCAGAAAAGGCAACAAGTCTGTGTTTGTTCAGCGCCTTGGAATCCTTGACCCAAATCTTCCAGCACCAGATGTCATACTTGTTGATGCCTCGCAGCCCATCTACCACGTGCTGACCTCGCAGCCAGTATGGGACGCCGGCTTCATCAGCACATCACTGAAACTTACGTCATCTTTGACCAGTACAATCAAATATCTGCCAAAGACCACGAGAGACAGAGGAGAGCTGCAGAGACCTCTACAAAGTATCATCTCTCACTGACAACTCCTCTACCTAGCCGAGACAAAGTCATGAAGAACAAAGCAAACAAGAAAATGCTGGGAGAGCTCCTGTGCACTCACAGCATTGGAGATCACATTGAGATGGTCAGCAGAGCAGACAGTATCGTCACTCATGATGAAGCTGACGTCTCTCTCATCTCGTACATGTTAGATGCAGCCAGACGAGGTGCTGCAACCATCCGTATTCTCTGTGATGACACTGATGTGTTTGTGCTCTTAGTCTTCTGGTGCTGGAAGGCTGGCATTACTTGCCGCCTGCAGATGGAGAAATGGAATGGAACTGTTCTGGATATCAATTCAACAGTACATAAGCTGGGTGACCAGTGTCGTTCCATCCTGGCCGTACACGCTCTCTCAGGTTGTGACACTACCTCTTACCCTGTTGGGAAAGGTAAGGTATCTGCGCTCAAGGCCATGAGTGTGGTACCTGGTGACCTGCTTCACTTCATCGGAGAGGAGGGAGCCACTGACTTGCAGATCCAAGAGGCAGTGAGGGCTTTCTTCCTGGCTCTCTACAATCAGAAGAAGTCGGCATCTGTGAACGTCGCCAGATATGACATCTACAGAAAACGCAAAACGCCCCCAGCGCCGAAGACACTGCCTCCTACAGAGCGCAATGCTCACCTCCATGGACAACGAGCACATCTACAGGTTCTACTTTGGAAAGCAGCAGACTGTCCTCACCCACCAGCAGTAGAGATCACCAATTTCGGATGGAACATTCTGAACAGAGATGCAAAGGAAGGCGAGGAAGTTGTGATGCCAGTCCTGGACACAAGCCCTGTTGCTCCTCCTGCCCTGATGGATGTTATCAGCTGTGGCTGCAAAGCTGAAACGCCGTGTACAACAGTGAAATGCAGCTGTGCAGCCGAAGGCCTGACCTGTACCAGCTATTGCGTCTGCGGAGGATGTGAAGGTACATGTTGTAACCCGCTCACACCACAAGCACAGCAAGAAATGGACGAAGACATCGATGCAGAGTTTGCTGAAGGAGAAGGAGATACAACAGATGAGGATGAGGATGCCGCTGACGATGTTGATGATGTGATTTAGCCAACAAGAAATGGACAAAGACATCGATGCAGAGTTTGGTGAAGGAGAAGGAGATACAACAGATGAGGATGCAGCTGACTATGTTGATGATGTGATTTAGCCAGTCATGTTAATCTCGCTTGGAATGGTTCATGCACTCCTTTCTTCCAATACCAAATCATACCATGAATTAATTTGGAGTCTAGTAGTCTATGTTTTAAGAGATATATTATATTCTGTATATCGTT
Organism: Littorina saxatilis; assembly: GCF_037325665.1. NCBI lineage: Eukaryota > Metazoa > Mollusca > Gastropoda > Littorinimorpha > Littorinidae > Littorina > Littorina saxatilis. Next base: position 25,307,153 of record NC_090249.1, read on the forward strand.
TGAACAATGCTCCCATGGGGTCGCCTTCACGCGGCGGGAGTGTTCTCACCAAGCTACCCCACCCCTTTACTTCTCTTCTTTAATCTTATTTCTGCCTTACCAGTCCTTTCACCTATATTTCCTTCCAAGAAAACTCTCCCTACTATTCCCTGCAGTTTTCCAATTCTTTTCTTGTTGTCTTATTTCTACCTGACTGGATCCATCACCTTTATTTCACTTACCAAAAGTCTTCTTTTCCACATCCTTATTTCTCTGCACCCCGCATGTCGTAAGAGGCGACTAACGGATTCTGTTCCTCCTTTTACCCTTGTTAAGTGGTTCTTGTATAGAATATAGTCAATGTTTGTAAAGATTTTAGTCAAGCAGTATGTAAGAAATGTTTAGTCCTTTGTACTGGAAACTTGCATTCTCCCAGTAAGGTCATATATTGTACTACGTTGCAAGCCCCTGGAGCAATTTTTTGATTAGTGCTTTTGTGAACAAGAAACACTTAACAAGTGGCTCTATCCCATCTCCCCCCTTTCCCCTATCCCATCTCCCCCCTTTCCCTCGTCGCGATATAACCTTCGTGGTTGAAAACGACGTTAAACACCAAATAAAGAAAGAAAGAAAGTTTGAACAATGTTTCAAAACAATATGCAGTTAACCGAGTTCATTTTTTATCCAATAAAGGCCTACAAGGAGGTGGAATATGGCCATTTCCGGTTTAAACCGGAAGTGGCGGCCATCTTGAATTTGGAAGTATCATAAATTGATTCAGAGTCATCAATAATCCCAACACCGACTCAAAAATCGTCGAAATCGGCCAAGGGGCTGCTGAGATATTGACTTTTCGAGAATTATGCTAATTTATGCTAATTAGGCTAATTATGCAAAATGCTCAAGACATGCAAGTTAGCATCCGGCAGTTTCTGACTGCTGGGGACCCATACAGTACATTTCTGCAAAAACCTTTTGGTGTACTCAACACTTCCGGGTTCACATGATTGGCAAGAGGACTAGTAAGCAGATCCCATACTTTAAAAAACATATCGACGCACATCACACTTGTCTTCATCCCACGTTCAAAGTGCAAAGTCGACAAGATCAGTTTAGACAATAAAAGGAGACACCTTGCGGTCACATCAACACGTGGACATACATACATCGACACGTGGGTCTAAATTACCCTACCTCTCCGCTTCAACCCCCCGAACATAGTAACCCACCAACCCCCCCCCCCTCCCCCCCATATATCTTTGTTGTGGCGGAAATTCAATAATATACACGGTCATTAATAGTTACGTGACAGACGGAGAAAATTACCCTGAATTCCTTTATTACCAGATAAACGTTAAATGCGTCCTGCTGCTTGACGTGAAAGAAAAAGGAAAGAACGCTTCCTGCGATTTGTCTCCTTTCATTTGCAAAAAAACAACAACGAGAAAACGAGAGAGAGAGAGAGAGAGAGAGAGAGAGAGAGAGAGAGAGAGAGAGAGAGAGAGAGAGAGAGAGAGAGAGCGGGAGAAAGAGAGAAGAGGGGAGGGGGGCAGGTATATCGAAGATTCCACACAATACAAGGATACACACTGACAATCATGCGGTCACCACAACACGAGCACATACAGTATTGGTTTAAACAATGTTTTATTCCTATTTTACATGTTCATGAAATGTACATTGACATAAAGTGAAAACAACAAGTGCTGACCCTAATGGAGTCGAGACCACCCGGCACCCATCAAGTGGAATTCCACATTGTGTGTGTGTGTGTGTGTGTGTGTGTGTGTGTGTGTGTGTGTGTGTGTGTGTGTGTGTGTGTGTGTGTCTGTGTGTGTGTGTGTGTGTGTGTGTGTGTGTGTGTATGTGTGTGTGTGCGAAAGAGAGAGAGAGCGAGAGAGAAAGAGAGAGAGAGAGAGAGAGAGAGAGAGAGAGAGAGAGAGAGAGAGAGAGAGAGAGAGAAGACAAGACAAGACACAATCTTCATTATCGAGGGTAATAAATAAGCAAGAATATAATTATGCTTTTTTACATCCAGCCCTCACCCTAAGAAAGAGTCACAGGAACAGAAAACAATATAATCAAAGAACTATCAAACCAAACTTTAAGTACAATTGTCAATGATAAAAAGTGTCATTATTTAACATAACCTAATTTAGATCTGCATTGTATTACATTTTGTTTAACATGTACATACATTTTAAATAAATTGATGAACCATTCAGCACTTGTTTAGTTGCATTATGTGTGGCATATAATGGTTTTTGAATCTGTATATATGTTTCTTTTATTATTAAGATAAATTGGCAGTGAGTTCCATGGGACCGCACCTGAATATAGAAGGCTTGATTTGAAAGGTCAAGACGTGGAGTCGGTACCCTGACATCACTTTATACATTATAACACCTTTATTATACATTAATCCTTTTAAAAATGGTAGTACTTGCACATTTTTTATAATCAGATTCTAAAGGAGTGTGATTTCTTTTTTACATAATAAGCTTAACTGCTCTTCTGTGGAGACTAGCTAAAGGTTTTAAATCATTAGCACTTGCACAATCCCATACAGTGGATGCATAGTCAATATTTTACAAGATGTGATTGTAAAAAAAGATTTTTCGCGAGTGAAGATTCAAGAAGTGTTTAATTTGTGATAAGTGATACATCTTTTTTAAACCAATCCTACAGATGTAATCAATGTGGTCATTCCATGACAAATTATTATCAATCGTTACACCAAGGACTTTCTGGTTGGATACTTCTTCCAATACTTGATTTGTGATAGAAAGGGGCGGAATGCTCGATAATAGATTTTGTCGTTTCTGTCGTGTGGTTATGAGCATAAATTTAGTTTTTGTGTGGTTAAGAGACATATGGTTTAACTCTGACCAATTCAATAGTGCATCAATGCTTTCTTAGAGAGGTTTTGATGAATAATCTAAGGACTGGTGACTAAAATGTATTGTAGTGTCATCTGCAAACAACTCGCAATTATTCCGGAAGCAAAGTGGTAGATCGTTGACATAAATAGAGAACAACAATGGGCCTAAAACAGATCCCCGTGGGACCCCATATTTCAAAGTACTTTCATTTTAATATGATGCATTAGTAAATGTAATTTGTTTTTTTATTTGAAAAAAACGATTTAAGAATATTAATGTTGGTACATTGCATGCCATATAATTATTGACAGTTTCCTGATGATCAATAATATCGAAGGCCTTTGCAAAATCCACAAAAAGCGCTGCAGAAAATGTATTAGAATTTATGCTGGTTAGCCATTGATCAATCAGATTTATAAGAGCTGTATGACATGAGTGCTTTTTCCGCAAACCAGATTGATTTGGATGAAATAAATTGTTTTGATCAAAATGTGATAGGACATGTTTATATATATGTTTGTCCAAGGTTTTGGAAAGTGGTGACAGGATTGGAATAGGCCTGTAATTAGAGGGATCAGAAGGATCACCTGATTTAAACAGAGGGATTACCTTAGCTTGCTTAAATGCTGTTTGAAAACAAGAGGTGGCAATGCACAAGTTATACATGTATGTCAAGGTGTCTGTGATTACAGGAGCAGCTATTTTTGATATGTTGCTGTCTATTCTGTCTACACCACGGGTTCCTGTTTTTTAGATGAACGAGTGCAAAGTATATTTCAGACACAGTCGATGTGTTAAATCGGCATTTCTGCCTGTATTCTCTTAATGTTCTTTTAAGATATTTAAATCATTTTCTTGTGTTCGATCTGTAGGAATAACATTTTTGCCCCACTGTAGAAAAGCGTAAATTAAGTTTATCGGCAAAAATATATTTCATGGCAGTAGAGTGTGAATTAGAACGCTTATTCGTTAATAAATTAATGGCTTTTCAAATTGATTTTGAATCTTGTTTAGATGACACTACTTCAGTGAAATAGTTTTTCTTTTTTTGTTCTTTTCAGGGAATTTACGTTATTTCTTTGTCGTTTATATTCTTCAAAATCGACGTTTGCTTTCAAACAGTCTCTTCTGTTTCCTGATCAAGCCACTTTGGTTTCTCAACATATCTCGCTCTGTGTGTAACTAATGGGGCATGTAAATCATAAATAGAAATAAAAATAGTTTACCAATGCTCCAAAGCTTTATCAGGATTCGTAAAGCTATCAACTTCAGAATTATAAACTTCGTTTTATTGCCAATATTCATGTTACACGACAGCGATCAAACGTCAAGAGAGAGAGAGAGAGAGAGAGAGAGAGAGAGAGAGAGAGAGAGAGAGAGAGAGAGAGAGAGAGAGAGAGAGAGAGAGAGAGAGAGAGAGAGAGAGAGAGAGAGAGAGAGAGAGAGAGAGAGACAGAGAGAGTGAGAGAGAGAGAAAGAGAGAGAAAGAGAGAGAGAGAGAGAGAGAAAGAGAGAGAAGGGTGAACTGGTTTGGCAATCTGCCCATAACGAAGTGGGGATGGGGGAATCAGAGATGTAGGAGGCTTTGGCGTAATACAGTACTCATCGAGATCGAACACACATTCGCATACAGTACAACCGACATTATCTCACATGGTATGTTTAATTTCAGACGCGTATTTTACCAATAGAAATGTTTTGACACTCCATTTCATTGCCAATGTGCATGTTACACGACAGCGATCAAACGTAAAGACTAAAGGTAGGTTCTGAGAAAATTTACCCGTAGTTCTTGATGACTAAAATGTGGTAAATTTCAAATCCGAACGAGCCGCAGTAACGCACCCGGCTACTTACCTCACTTCTGTGTCGGGTGCACAGTTGTAATGTATTACATCTGTTACTGAATTCTTCGGTTATGTTCTGTCCTATGAGCGTGACAGTTTTAAGAAGCATAATAGTTCAAACGAATATATATTAAAATGTGACTTTGAGGGTGGGGTTCGTTTCGGCAACTTGTGACGGTTTTTACATTTAGTTAAGTTTTGACTAAATGTTTTAACGTAGAGGGGGGAATCGAGACGAGGGTCGTGGTGTATGTGTGTCTGTCTGTCTGTCTGTGTGTCTGTGTGTGTGTGTGTGTGTAGAGCGATTCAGACTAAACTACTGGACCGATCTTTATGAAATTTGACATGAGAGTTCCTGGGTATGAAATCCTCAGACGTTTTATTCATTTTTTCGATAAATGTCTTTTATGACGTCATAACCGGCTTTTCGTGAAAGTTGAGGCGGCACTGTCACGCTCTCATTTTTCAACCAAATTGGTTGAAATTTTGGTCAAGTAATCTTCGACGAAGCCCGGACTTCGGTATTGCATTTCAGCTTGGTGGCTTAAAAATTAATTAATGACTTTGGTCATTAAAAATCTGAAAATTGTAAAAAAAAATATTTTTTTTATAAAACGATCCAAATTTACGTTCATCTTATTCTCCATCATTTTCTGATTCCAAAAACATATACATATGTTATATTTGGATTAACAACAAGCTCTGAAAATTAAAAATATAAAAACAATTATCGAATTTAATTTTTCGAAATCAATTTAAAAACCCTTTCATCATATTCCTTGTCGGTTCCTGATTCCAAAAACATATAGATATGATATGTTTGGATTAAAAACACGCTCAGAAAGTTAAAACGAAGAGAGGTACAGAAAAGCGTGCAATCCTTCTCAGCGCAACTACTACCCCGCTCTTCTTGTCAATTTCACTGCCTTCGCCATGAGCGGTGGACTGACGATGCTACGAGTATACGGTCTTGCTGAAAAATTGCATTGCGTTCAGTTTCATTCTGTGAGTTCGACAGCTACTTGACTAAATGTTGTATTTTCGCCTTACGCGACTTGTTGCTCTTGGTTTGTGAAAACTTACGTATACAAAGCGCAAATTGCGAAAGCTGATGGAAACAAGTCATTTGCCAGAGGTTAGTGTTTTCATCCGCGCAGGTCAACAACATTCTTTTGGAGTTGTGGGTGAAACCGAAGCTAGGCTCCTGTTTTGGGCAATTGTGAGGCATGGTACAGTATGTGCAATTAAATGCACATT
>NC_090249.1:25318117-25332115 GCF_037325665.1 Littorina saxatilis
GGAATCATATGACGTCATGACGTATCATGCTTGCCTACGTATATTGTATGTTCGAAAGTCTGACTTCTGTTGGGAATTCGCGTGGTGAAGACTGCGGTAAATCTGTAGATGATAAGAGAACAAGGATTGTCTCAGAAGAAACGACTAAATGTTTCAGACCGGTAACTTCATTTCAACATTGCACTATACAATGGACGTTCTATGTGACAGGAGAGTTTGCTGATTTTGTGTTAAACATTGGAGAGATCGTCTGCTAGAATCAGAGATAGGTCGCTTCAGATTGCAGCTTCTGGAAATTTGCAAGGTTTGTTGCCTGTTAAAGAACTGGATTTTACACGTAATGTATGTCATGTGCAGTAAGCAACAACAAAAACACACACAAAGCAAATGGCATCGTCTGTCGACTAGTCACAGAAACAAACCTGGCGAGGCATGCGTGTACTTTATACACGTGGAAGAAACCGGAACCATGCGTCTTTGTTATCGACAATATGCTTTTGGATATTGAGAAAAATGGCCGACTTCCGCAGCATTATGCTTTGATGATCGGAAGAGACCATCCAATCACAGCCCCCGAATTCCCCCACGTGTTCATCAGAATAGCAATATATAGATATGTTATATTCGGATTAAAAACAAGCTGTAAAAATTTAAAACATAAAAATTATGATCAAAATTAAATTTCCGAAATCGATTTAAAAACAATGTCATCTTATTCCTGGTCGGTTCCTGATTCCAAAAACATATAGATATGATAGCGAAGAGAGGTACAGAAAAGCGTGCTATGCTGCACAGCGCAACCGCTACCGCGCTAAACAGGCTCGTCAATTTCACTGCCTTTTGTACGAGCGGCGGGCTACGGTCATTATGAAAAAATGCAGTGCGTTCAGTTTCATTCTGTGAGTTCCACAACTTGACTAAATGTAGTAATTTCGCCTTACGCGACTTGTTTTTTCTCTTTTCAAAGTGTATAGAAACAATTATGAAATTTACTAACAGACTTTGTGGTGCAGACTTTTTAACAATATGACATGTCAAGAATCATATTAACGCATGGGGTAATTGCATGGGGTATCGCTGATCAATTACAACCACAGAACCTATTCTTTCGAAGTTATATATAAATCCCTGGTTTGCGTGTGTAGTAATCATATGGTTTCTTTTTACATTTAGTCAAGTTTTGACTAAATGTTTTAACATAGAGGGGGGAATCGAGACGAGGGTCGTGGTGTGTGTGTGTGTGTGTGTGTGTATGTGTGTGTGTGTTTGTGTTTATGTGTGTGTGTGTGTGTGTGTGTGTAGAGCGATTCAGAGTAAACTACTGGACCGATCTTTATGACATTTTTCATGAGAGTTCCTGGGTATGATATCCCCAGACGTTTTTTTCATTTTTTCGATAAATGTCTTTGATAACGTCATATCCGGCTTTTTGTAAAAGTTGAGGCGGCACTGTCACACCCTCATTTTTCGATCAAATTGATTGACATTTTGGCCAAGCAATCTTCAACGAAGGCCGGACTTTGGTATTGCATTTCAGCTTGGAGGCTTAAAAATTAATAATGACTTTGGTCATTAAAAATCTGAAAATTGTAATTGAATTTATATTTTTATAAAACGATCCAAAATTACGTTTATCGTATTCTTCATAATTTTCTGATTCCAAAAACATATAAATATGTTATATTCGGATTAAAAACAAGCTCTGAAAATTAAATATATAAAAATTATGATTAAAATTAAATTTCCGAAATCAATTTAAAAGCAATTTCATCTTATTCCTTGTCCGTTCCTGATTCCAAAAACATACAGATATGATATGTTTGGATTAAAAACACGTTCAGAGAGTTAAAAAGAATAGAGATATAGAAAAGCGTGCTATCCTCCTCAGCGCAACCGCTACCGCGCTTTTCTGGATTATTAATTTCACTGCCTTTGCCACGAGCGGTGGACAGACGATGCTACGAGTGTACTGTCTTGCGGAAAAAAATGCAATGCGTTCAGTTTCATTCTGTGAGTTCGACTGAGCTTGACTAAATGTTGTATTTTCGCCTTACGCGACTTGTTCAATTCTTGTAACGTGTCTTTCCGATTGGGCTTATTATAGTGAAAATACAGGATTATTTCAAGTCTTTAAATTAGACTAGTTCCTCGATTGACATAATCATATTTGCTGAAACAGCAACACAATTTTGACAAAACATTGACAAAATGCAAAGCTGAGTCTGCACAATCACACATCAAAACACAAAATGATTCTACCGAGATATCTTTGCGCCAATCTTCGAAATGTAGCACTACCCCCACTTTCAAAAATGGGATCAGAAAAGGTAAAAGTAATTTTCCTCTCAAAACACATTCATGCTGAATTATAATTATATGTATCGATTGGACATTGGATTTCCCTTTTTTGAGCCATGTGACGTCAGAGGCCTACAAAACTTCATATTTGGGCGTTTCTGGTTAACTGAAACTTCAAAGGAACTACTTACTTCATATTTGGGACACGCGGATTAACCCACAGATCAAAACACACGTCTGCCAAACTGTAAAAATGAAGCGATTTGCAGATCTATCTCGGGAAAAAATTGAAAACAAAAGACGACTGTTAACTCCCTCATGTTGCAGGCAACACACAACTCCAAGTTTTGCCGCGGCCAAATTCAAACCCCTCTAGAAGTTCACTCAGCTCTGTCGCACACACAGCCACCGGCCGAGTCGATATGCGCGGGGCAAGTAGTTTCGACATGTCCTTTAAAGATATGAATTTCTTCCTCAGTGCAGAAAATGAACCTGACATGCCACCATCCACGAAAATGCAAGTTCTGCCTACTTTCCACAACTGTACCATAAACAACTTGAACATCACAATAACAAAATAAGACCAAACGTGTTAATTGTCCCTGCTTTTAACCCCACAAGCTAACTCAATGAACTCGTCCAGTCTTGATCGCGAGACAGGGTGACGACAAAATAATATTAAACACAAAGAAAACACCTCTCACAGAGCACAGCACAAGAATGTCTTTTGGGGCACAACACATCACGTCGAACATGAAAGTCGCAGCCAGCTACGGGAAGAACTGAGTCTTCAACCTACTCTTGAACGCGTCAAGAGAGGGGCTCTGGCGAAGCTCAAACGGCAGGGAGTTCCAGACGGAGGGGCCGGCGGAGGGAAATGCACGCTGACCAGCAGATGCGAGTTTCGAGCGAGGGATGTGAAGGCGGAGTGGGTCAGCAGCAGAACGAAGGGGACGGTCAGAGGGCTGGGTGTACAGGTCCAGGGAGGATTGAAGGTACTCGGGAGCAGAGTCGTTGAGACACTTGTAGACCAGAGTGGACAGTTTGTAGGAGATTCATGTGTTGACAAGGAGCCAGTGCAAGAAGCGAAGTAGGGGGGTGATGTGGTCTCGCTTCGTCTTCCTCAACGTCAGCCTGGCAGCAGCGTTCTGGACTCGTAGGCCATGAATGGATGAGGCGGGGAGGCCAGCCAGACTGAAGGGAGTTGCAGTAGTCCAGACGACTGAAGATGAGGGAGACAACCAGCTTGACACAGGCGTCGTGGGTGAGGTAGCGACGGATGGAGGCGATGCGTCGTAGGTGGAAAAAGCAGGTCTTGATGATGAAGGAGATGTGTGTCTGCATGGAGAGAGTGGAGTCGAGAAAGACGCCAAGGCTCTTGACAGCAGGGGAGAATGGAACAGTCGCGTCATCCAGCTGGAGGTCGGTCACAGTGAGGGAAGCAATCTTCTGTCGTTTTCCAACGAGAAGGGCCTCCGTCTTCTCACTGTTCAGCTTCAACTTGTTCTCAGTCATCCAGTTCTTGATGTCAGTGAAACAACTGGAGATGGATCCCAAGAGATGGTCAACGTCCTCCGGCTTGGCGCTGTTCTGGAGCTGCGTGTCATCGGCAAAGGAGTTGTAGTTCAAGCCGTGGCGTTCGATGACCAGGGAGAGGGGTTAGGTGTACAGGGCGAAGCGGACAGGGACAGGCTGAGAAGAGAACGAATCAGTGGTGACAGTCTGAGAGCGGTTCTGGAGGTAGTTCCGGAACCAAGAGAGGGCGGTGTCTTGATTGCCGAACGTGGAACTGAGGCGATCGACGAGTAGCTGATGGTCGATCGTGTCGAAGGCCGCGGAAAGGTCCAGCAGCACAAGGGCGAGTTCCGAGACAGGTGGGCGCTCAACTGCTCCAGGATGATACGCTCCAGAAGCAGGAAGGGCAGGTTGGACACAGGACGGTAGTTCTTCAACTCGTTGACGTCAAGGCCGGGCTTCTTGATGAGTGGGCGGACAACGGCAGACTTGAAGCAGTCGGGAACGACGCCTGTGGCCAGGGAGATGTTGATGATATCTGTGATAGACGGCAGGAGCTTGTCCAGACACTTGGTGAACAGGAAGCCTGGCAGGGGGTCTAGCTCGCAGGTCTTGATGGCCGTCTTGGTGATGAGTCGCTTGACGTGGTTTTGGCTGAAAGCACGTGAGGGGGGAGCCGGAGAAGGAGGGGGAGGGTGGGGACGGGACGAAGGGCTGCTGATCGAGTGTTCTCCGAAGCTTGTCAATCTTGTCCTTGAAGAACTCCGAGAATAACTCCGGGATATCTTGTGGAGGGTGAGCAGTGGGTAAGGGGGCAGCGGGGGAGGAGCCCAGGAGAGAGGACATGATGGAGAACAGCTCCCTGGATGATGAGGCGTTGGCGATGCGGTCGTGGAAGTGCTCGACCTTGGCAGCAGTGATGGCTTGCGTGACTCGAAGCAGCGCATCCCTGAGAATCTGCCGGTGAACCTCCAGGCCAGAGTGTCGCCATGCACGCTCCGCTCGCCGTCTCTCGATCTTGGCGGCTGTGATGTCCTCAGAGAACCAGGGAGCCGGCTGTCGCTCAGAGACTGCGCATAGGGATGGCGGGGCGTGTTTGTCGAGGAGCTGGCGCAGAGTCAAGCTGAAGAAATGGGGCGGGGTCAGAGAACGGGTCTCGCTGGGCAAGCAGCAGGGCAGCTTCGTCTCCAAGAACAACTGTCTCAATGTCTCGTAGCTTGCGACGTGTGACCATCTTCCGCTTCTGTGCTGGCTTGGTGATGTTGACGACGAAGTTGATGGCAGTGTGGTCGGAGACAAGGTGGTCGTTGGCGACGAGGCTGGAGACCAGATTGTCCGAGGGTCGAGTGACAATCCAATCCAGGATGTGGCCACGGGAGTGGGAGGGAAAAGGAACGACCTGGTCCACACTGTAGCTGTCCAACAGCGCACGGGCCCGCTTGGTGTCAGCGTTGGCAGGGCAGTCCCAGTGGATGTTAAAGTCACCGAGGACGATGGCGCTGTGGGACGTCACGTTGTAGTGGTCGAGGGCTTGGGAGAACTCGTCGAAGAAAGTAGAGTCCTTCAGCTTGTTCTTGGTGTTAGGGGGAGGGCGATATATACACAGGAAGGTGAGGGTGGTGGTGGTGGCGACCGTCATCTCCACGGCTTCGAAGGTGGTGTGGGGGAAGGGGAGGCTGTCCGAGAAGGACGCTGCAGCATGCATGTGGTCCTTGTAGACGACGGCGATGCCACCACCACGCCCAGCCGGGCGGGGGAAGGAGACTGTCTTGTACCCTGCGGGGGTCAGCTGCTTGATCTTGGGGTCATCACCAGGTCGCAGCCACGTCTCGGTGATGAACAGGGCGTCTAACTTGTTTTCTATAATGTAGTCTGCTATCAGATCTGCTTTGCCTTCTGGATTCACTGACTGGGAGTTGAGGAGGCATAGGTGTAGGGTGTTTTTGGAATGAGTGGGTGGATGCTGATGTGGGGTGGGCGGGTGCTGGGGAGGGGTTGTGGGAGAACGGGGAGGGGTGGGGAGGTGAGGGAGAGGGGTGATGGGAGGATGGGGAGGGGTGGTGAGAGAATGGGGAGGGGTGGTGGGAGAATAGGGAGGGATAGAGGGAAGCAGGGAAAGGGTGGGGGTGCTGGGGAGGGGTAGTGGTACATAGGGTGGGGGTGGTGGGCGTGAGAGAAGTAGAGGTAGGAGAAGGGTTGAGGGCAGCAAGTCGCTGTGCGGTTCGAAGACGCTGCGAGCGGCCGGCGCGACAGCCCCTTACGGTTGGTGGTCTCTGCAGGATTCCCAGCTCCTTGAGATGGAGGTATAGAGGCCGTGGCAGGCGCAGTCTAGCAGCGTCGGTGGGACGGTAGTTGAGGGGGGAACCTATCGCCATAGTGAGAGGAGTGGAAAGAGAGAGAGAGAGAGAGAGAGAGAGAGAGAGAGAGAGAGAGAGAGAGAGAGAGAGAGAGAGAGAGAGAGCTCACGCAGTTTATGACAACTAAGAATGTACTCTGAGGGTACATCTCGGGAGACAATCCCCTACCTATTGTATAAGCGGGCAGAACAGTGGAAAAAGGGCCAACTCACTATGTGATTCAACGGTCTATCGCGGTCTCGGAGAACAATGACTGTCTCGATCTGTGTAAAATGTCATATTTTGGTCAAAAACGCAAATAACGTATAGTAACCACAATTTCAAAGTGTTTAGACTCTGCTATTGACCAAAGAGAGATATATTAGTCTACCTTCAGAAAGTTTATAATTGTGATGCTCTGATGATATTATGCTTTTGAATAAGGGCGTAAATGCGCGCGCGCGCGCTATATATAACAAAATCAAGGAAAAGAAAAGCCAAACAAAGAATTTCAAGTGGCAGCCCTGTTGCCAGGCCTTCCTCAGGGGCGTGTAATTCTATGTATATATATATATATATATATATATATATATATATATATATAAATGTGTGTGTGTGTGTGTGTGTGTGTGTGTGTGTGTGTGTGTTTGTGTGTGTGTGTGAGTGTGTGTGTCTCTCTTTCTCTGTCTCACTGTGTCTCTCTGTCTCTCTCTCTCTCTCTTTCTCTCTCTCTCTCTCTCTCTCTCTCTCTCTCTCTGTCTCTGTCTCTGTCTCTCTCTCTCTGTGTCTCTCTGTGTCTCTCTCTCTCTCTCTCTCTCTCTCTCTCTCTCTCTCTCTCTCTCTCTCTCTCTCTCTCTCTCTCTCTCTCTCTCTCTCTCTCTCTTCAAATCAATGTGCCTGTTTAATGAGTAGCTGTAGTTACAAGCGCACGAACATACTTTTTTAAGGTGAGTCAAATCAAAGTGAGCGAATGTGTTGGAGACAAAAAGTCGTCGAGAAGTGCCGCCTAGCGGAAGGACAGGGGCGCCATTAATCACGCGGACCTTAATAACGTTCATAAAGTACACAAACAAGGGAAGTAACTCAGTAGAATAACCCCAAAAGTATGGTCTTTCTTTGCCTATTTTACGGCATTGAATTAAGCTTTTAAAACACTTCCTTTTGCCAAATGAAAGCAGTACTTTTGCACAGTACCATTATTTGTAACGCAGAATCTTATGGTATAAGTTAAGAAGCGATCTGAGGGCATTTTTTCTTTTGGTATTATTCCTTTAAAAACATACGACAGTAACTGACCCCCCCTCCCCCCCCCAAAAAAAAAAAGAAGAAAGAAAAGATTTCAAGGTTAATATGTTGCTAATATTTTGTCTGTGATATTTTCAGAATGTGTTGAAACAAGTGTGAACAAATTAGAGAAATCTAGCGGACAAACTTTATGAAACAAAATTTTGAATATGATGACACACCAAGAATAATATACGAGACACGTTGCATAATTCAAATAAAAACACATCATTACAACAAAGGTATAGCAGGGATTTACACCACTTACAAAACAGGTCCGGTAATTAATTCTTCAGATACCAAATTCAATTACCCAAAACTTCTTCATATGACGGCATGTCATTTTCACAATTCTGTATCATAGATTTCTCTAATTTGTTCGCACTTGTTTCAGGACACTCCTAAATTATCCTTGACAAAATATTAACAAAATATTAGCTAAGTTTATTTTTTAGGCCAGTCGCTGCCGTATGTGATATTTGTCTGATAAAGACTGGGTGGCCGAGTGGTAACGCACTTGCGCTCGGAAGCGAGAGGTTGCGAGTTCGAATTCGACCCTGGGTCAGGGCGTTAGCAATTTTCTCCCCCCTTTCCTAACCTAGGTGGTGGGTTCAAGTGCTAGTCTTTCGGATGAGACGAAAAACCGAGGTCCCTTCGTGTACACTACATTGGGGTGTGCACGTTAAAGATCCCACGATTGACAAAAGGGTTTTTCCTGGCAAAATTGTATAGGCATAGATAAAAATGTCCACCAAAATACCCGTGTGACTTGGAATAATAGGCCGTGAAAAGTAGGATATGCGCCGAAATGGCTGCGATCTGCTGGCCGATGTGAATGCGTGATGTATTGTGTAAAAAAATTCCATCTCACACGGCATAAATAAATCCCTGCGCCTTGAATATGTGCGCGATATAAATTGCATAAAATAGAATTAAAAAATTAAAAAAATCCCTGCGCTTAGAACTGTACCCACGGAATACGCGCGATATTAACAGCTATTGTGTTTTCAGCGTAGCAATAGGGCCCGATATTTAGACGAGACAAGTATAATGCCGACGAGTCGAAGACGAGTCGCATTATACTTGTTCGAGTCTAAATATCGGACCCTATTGCTACGATGAAAACACAATAGCGTTTATATAGCTATTCTGACATTAAATTCTGTGTTAAAATCATGTTTTTGTCAGCAACAAGGACCAGAATGGTCCATGTCGTTGATTGCAGACGACGGTTCCCTTTCTGCATGAAGCCACGGAAATAACCGAACATTGAAAAACCCACGGACATGTATTACGGAGAAAACTCAAGATAACCGGATGCTTAGCATTACGTCAATATCTTAGGAATCATATGACGTTATGACGTATCATGCTTGCCTACGTAGATTTTATGTTCGAAAGTCTGACTTCTGTTGGGAATTCGCGTGGTGAAGACTGCGGTAAATCTGTAGATGATAAGAGAACAAGGATTGTCTCAGAAGAAACGACGAAATGTTTCAGACCGGTAACTTCATTTCAACATTGCACTACACAATGGACGTTCTATGTGACAGGAGAGTTTGCTGATTTTGTGTTAAACATTGGTGATTGGAGAGATCGTCTGCAAAAATCAGAGATAGGTCGCTTCAGATTGCAGCTTCTGGAAATTTGCAAGGTTTGCTGCCAGTTAAAGAACTGGATTTTACACGTAATGTATGTCATGTACAGTAAGCAACAACAAAAACAAACACAAAGCAAATTGCATCGTCTGTCGACTAGCCACAGACACAAGCCTGGCGAGGTATGCGTGTACTTTATACACGTGGAAGAAACCGGAACCATGCGTCTTTGTTATTGCCGATATCGTTTGGATATCGGCAAAAATGGCCAACTTTCGTAGCGTTATGCTTTGATGATCGGAAAACGGATGTGTGAGACCATCCAATCACAGCCCCCGAATCCCCCCACGTGTCCATCAGAATAGCTATATAAGCCTCATATTGATTGATTGATTGATTGTATGTTTTTGAATACGCGTCCAGCACAATACTCTCTAATTACATCGTCTAATCTTTGCCCTACATATCAAAAAGTCGCGTAAGGCGAAATTACTACATTTAGTCAAGCTGTGGAACTCACAGAATGAAACTGAACGTAGTCCGCCGCTAGTGCAAAAGGCAGTGAAAGTGACGAGCCTGTTTGGCGCAGTAGCGGTTGTGCTGTGCTTCATAGCACGCTTTACTGTACCTCTCTTCGTTTGAACTTTCTGAGCGTGTTTTTAATCCAAACATATCATATCTATATGTTTTTGGAATCAGGAAGCGACAAGGAATAAGATGAAAGTGTTTTTTAAATTGATTTCGAAAATTTAATTTTAATCATAATTTTTATATTTTTAATTTTCAGAGCTTGTTTTTAATCCAAATATAACATATTTATATGTTTTTGGAATCAAGAAATCATGAAGAATAAGATGAACGTAAATTTGGATCGTTTTATAAAAAAATTTTTTTTTACAATTTTCAGATTTTTAATGACCAAAGTCATTAATCAATTTTTAAGCCACCAAGCTGAAATACAATACCGAAGTCCGGCCTTCGTCGAAGATTGCATGGCCAAAATTTCAATCAATTTGATTGAAAAATGAGGGTGTGACAGCGCCGCCTCAACTTTTACAAAAAGCCGGATATGACGTCATCAAAGGTATTTATCGAAAAAAAGAAAAAAAATTTCCGGGGATATCATTCCCAGGAACTCTCATGTCAAATTTCATAAAGATCGGTCTAGTAGTTTGGTCTGAATCGCTCTACACACACACACACAGACACACAGACACACACTCACACACACACACACACACACACACACACACACACACACACACACACACACACAGAGTACACACACACACACACACACACACACACAAAAACACACACATGTATACACCACACCCTCGTCTCGATTCCCCCCTCTACGTTAAAACATCTAGTCAAAACGTGACTAAATGTAAAAAGGATTAAGTACGCCAAAATGGCCACAAAATGTGTCCAACACTACATCATCTTTTCCTGTAAGTGTTTTTTTTTGCAAGATCGTTTTTGGCGAGGGCGGAAAAGTGAGCGCAAGCGACCGAGACACAGAGAGAGAGAAAGAGAGAGAGACAGAGAGAGAGAGAGAGAGAGAGAGAGAGAGAGTGTGTGCGTGTGTGTGTGTTTGTATTAATGTGTGTGTGTGTGTGTGTGTGTGTGTGTGTGTGTGTGTATGTGTGTGTGTGTGTGTGTGCGTGCGTGCGCACGTTTGTGTGAGAAATATAATTAGTACTTTACATGGCCTTAAAATGTGTCAAACACTGCATCATCATTTTCTGTTAGAGTGTGTTTTGCAAGATCGCTTTTGGCGAGCGTGTGTGTGTGTGTGAGAGAGAGTGGTGTGTGTGTGTATGTATGTGTGTGTGTGTTTGTGTGTGTGTGTGTGTGTGTGTGTGTGTGTGTGTGTGTGTGTGTGTGTGTGTGTGTGTGTGTGTGTGTACTTTTGTGCGAATGTGTGTGTTTGCGTGCCTGAAGACGTGTGAGTGAGTATGTGTGTGAGCATATGTGCCGTGTGTTCGTGTGTGCGTGCTTGCATGCGTAAATGTGTGCGTGTGTGCGAGCTTGTGTGTGTGTACGCGCGAGCGCGCGCGTGTGTGTGTGTGTGTGTGTGTGTGTGTGTGTGTGTGTGTGTGTGTGTGTGTGTGTGTGTGTGTGTGTGTGTGTGTGTGTGTGTGTGTGCAAACAGAATGAAATCTCAAAGCTTAAATATTTTTTGGTCAGTTTGTTTTTCACTTAAAACAATGTAAGGCCACAATCCTTCCTGGTCAAACTTTTTTCTTCTCTGTTTTCTGGCAGTTTTATCCCCTCCCCTTCCCCAGACAGCACGGCGCGAATTCCCTATTTCACCATTTCATACACACCCAAACTGAACACATACCAATAGAGGCTATATCGTGTATTCCTTCCCTTGTATGGGTATTATTGTCTCCACAGAGAACCCTTACAATTCACATTGACTTTATCAGCCGCTCTTTTTATTGTCATTCATTCATTATTCCCTCACTCTCTGCCATGACAACCGTGAAACGCGATACTATCGAGGGAACAAGTAAACCATACTAGTGATCTCCCCTTAGCTGTTATCCCATGACCAACCGGAAGTTGCATGCATTATCAAGATGGCGGCTATTGATCATGGCTGTTACTCCGATCGGTATACTACTTTACGCGAATAGATGCACCCACGTGCACAATACCTGTGTACGACAGAAAGTGGACCGGCTGACCTCAGGCTCAGGTTTCGCACGCTAGCTAATATTTTCAGAGTGTGACTCCCGGCTAAAGCAAATGCGGTTGTCGTAAGTTGTAACACTACCACATGTAAATCGTGCAGAGTTTTTCTGAACTCCAGAAACCGTTTTTTGATTGTTTTGTGTCAATCGATTGCATTATGCAAGTTCATGACGTTTGTGTGTGTGTGTGTGTGTGTGTGTGTGTGTGTGTGTGTGTGTGTGTGTGTGTGTGTGTGTATGTAGGTATGTATGTAGGTGTGTGTTTGTGTGTGTGTATGTGTGTGACGGTGTGCGGGCGTGTGTGTGTGTGTGTGTGTGTGTGTGAGTGTGTGAGTGTGTATGCGTGTTTGTGTTAGTGTGTATGCGTGTGTGTGTGTGTGTATGTGTGTGTGTGTATGTGTGCGCGCGCGTTTGTGTGTGTGTGTGTGTGTGTGTGTGTGTGTGTGATAATTATATACTCAGGATATGATGCACATTGGCATATAGCATAGTCTGATGAGGGTGTCTGTCTGTGGATGTCAGTGTTGCCGCGCCTTGTGTGACTGAAGAGAGCAATTCTGGAACGATATTCTCTGCTGCAAACACGGCTGCATGTGAAGTGATGCAGGAATATCATTGTTTTGCAGATAAAAACAGGCTACGTGTCGATGTGCCCTCATGGTGTGTCCTTGTGTCGACGTGTAAAATGGCTGATGTGCACTTATGTGTTTATGCGCTTAATATTATTTTAGTTTGTACTTTGGTCTGTCTACGCACCGATATGCCCATATGGCCATGTGCCAACGTGGTTTCGTGTCCATATGTCCCAGTATGCATCTGTCCTCGTAATAACCAGTGTTGTTTGCAGACTGAGAGGATACTAGGTCAATTGGACTGGGTCTGAAACTATGAAAAGGTCCAAATGTGCTGTCCACGAAACAATTGTTCAGTCAGAAGAGCTCCTACGTGTCAAAACTCTCGGACAGTCAGAACAATGCGTCAGACAAAAAAGATATGCGTACGACTGGGGCCTGAAAACAACACTGGATAACAGTATCGATCTCATTTTACTGAAGAAGAAACTACACATTTCAAATGCTAGCAAGCAGATCTCATGCTTTAAATAAAATATACATATATATCGACGCACATCAAAATTGTCTTCATCCATTGATATGCACTGATCATCTCTTACGTTCAGTGTGACGGTCAAAGTGCAAAGTCTACAAGATTGTACACAATACAGGGAGACACCTGGCTTGATGTGTGGTCACTTCGACACATGGACATAAAATTACCTTCCCTCTCCCAATACATTTGTTGTGGCGGTAATTCAATAAAATGACACGGTCAGTAATAGTCACGTGACAGACAGAGCAATTACCCTGAATTTCTTTATTACCAGATAAACTATAAATGCGGTCCTGCTGCTTGGCGTGAAAGAAAAAGGAAAGAAAACTTCTTTCGATTTATCTCCTTTCATTATCAAAAACCAAGTGAGAAAACGAGAGAGAGAGAGAGAGAGAGAGAGAGAGAGAGAGAGAGAGAGAGAGAGAGAGAGAGAGAGAGAGAGAGAGAGAGAGAGAGAGAAAGAGAGAGAGACAAGACAAGACAAGACAAGACAAAATCTTTATTATCGAGGGTAATAGATAAGCAAGAATATTGCTTTTTTACATCCAGCCCTCGCTCTAATATAGCGTGTGTATGGAGAGAGAGAGAGAGAGAGAGAGAGAGAGAGGGGGGAGAGAGAAAGAGAGAGAGTAGGGGGGAAGAAGTACCGAAGATTTAACACAATTCAAGGAGACACACTGACATGCGGTCAAAACAACACAAGGACGTAGTACATTATTGGCACGTGAGCACGACGAACCTCCAACCTCCTCCGAACCGAGCCTTTCAACTTACTCCCCCCTCCCGGAAAGCATCTCTGTAGTATCGGTTTTCAATACAATGCCAAGGTAATAGTCACGAGATGTGCTAGACGCAGACAATTACCTTTGATTAGCAGGTACACGATAATTGCTTCCTGCTGATTGGCCTGAAAGAAAAATGGCACAACGCGTCCAGTGATGTATCTCCTCTTGGGTACCGAACACCCTGACAGAGAGGGAAGGAGAGACAGACAGACAGACAGACAGACAGACAAAGAGAATATTGCAAAGAATGCAAAGACCGCGGTGTAATCTCTCTCTCTCTCTCTCTCTCTCTCTCTCTCTCTCTCTCTCTCTCTCTCTCTCTCTCTCCATACACACGCGCGCGCGCTACCTCCCTCTCCCCACCTTC
>NC_090249.1:25332315-25342315 GCF_037325665.1 Littorina saxatilis
CGCGCGCGCTACCTCCCTCTCCCCACCTTCACCCGGCCCGCTCACGACCTCGACCTCCAGCGTTAACCCACATTACCACCACCCCAATCTTCAAATCCCGCCTCCTCCAAACACCCCTCCCCTCTCCTGCCACTTCACCCGGCTACTCCACGCCCATCTGTGCTCCACACCACACCCAATGCAAGTAAACACAACACCCTCTCAGTCACAGAAACGGCCTACAAGGCCAGGAGCCCGGCCACCCCGGTCATTCAGTGACTTTATCAGACTTTTCACCCAATCTCGAGGCAATATCATTAATCCACCATTGTGTGTGTTTGTGAGACCTCAGCAGCTTGTGGTCTCCGGGAGGCATAGTGAACGGTAATTTAAATCACGCGCCGTTCGGTCAACCAAGAGCTGCTCTGGAACCGCTGGCTTGTCCAGTGACGCACCGGCTGACCCATGCCAGGGAGTCTCTGAGACCACCACTGAGCCCTTCTACCCCATCCCGCAGGCAGATACACACACGGTGGTCTACCCATTTTCACATTGCGCCGATTAATTTAGTTTTTACCATATTTTCATTTACTTGCAGGTTAACGTATAGTAGAGACCCTGTTATTTACGAGGCTATCAATTTGGATGACATTTGTGAATGTACTTGGAGCCAGGCATTCAAAATGGCCGACGCATATTTCACGACCCGATGGTCTCTTTTGCACTTCAACTGAAAATTTAAGATACATCAGGCCAACAAAATTGGGGGGGGGGGGGGGGAGCAACATGATTTTTTTGTGCCAGCCTGTTCACGTTCATGAGGCAAACCCTTTAAGGCTCACGTGCGAAAACAGCAGTCCGTCAGCTAATTCCATCACTGCTGTAACTCGCGCAAGATCTTAATTCTCCAGACTTGAACACCCGCTTCTGCTGGAAGTACAGATTTGAGATCGCCCAATGAGCTTCAGAGTTCAGTTGGGGCTGAATACATCACACCACACACAGGCAATGCCGTAGAATTTAGCGTTTGCACGTTCCATTCTTCAAATCTAAATCTTGCGTTGGGTGGTCTTTCGAGACGGTGTATATTCTCCAACCGACAGTGTTTATTATTTTAGGCTGTGTATTGCGTTTTAGCCCCGTACAGCTTGGAATGTACTTGCGTTCCATAGTTTTGAATACCTGAATCCAACGGATTTATTTCTGCTTTGAAGAATTCGTACCCGATAGGACTGAAAAATACGACGCCGAACGGTCAGTCAGGACTCTTGATACTGAAAAATTTGATGAAGAAAACCGCTCGCCGATTTAATGTTATTTAATTAATTAGCATTTTTACGGAGCATTTTAAAGCAAATCATGGCAGGGGATTCTAAATTACCGCACAGCGAATGTGCCTTAAACCTTTTAATATCCAATTCACCAGAAAACGTTCTAAAATTTGCTCCTTGGATTGTACACCTTTCAAATGCTCAAAGAATGTTTGATTACCTCTCATATACGGGATGAATTGTGGGATCTCCAAAAATTGTTAGTTGACATTTTTGTCTCAGATGAGAGAATAGCCCGTTTAAAAGTTGAACAGTCATGCTGTGCTGGAAAGGTCTTGCCCTTATTTCTTGTCAACAAATATGATGGTGCATCTAAAAAGTTTAAATTTAGGATCTGAAATATCGTCAAATGGCAAGGTTTGCCACAATGCACATCGCATACAGCCAGCTAAACAAAGTGGGTCAATACATAGTCACATACGTGACTTTTTGCAAGCCTCAGGTGCCCGGCTCAGATACCCTGCTTGGCCTCTGAGACTAATTATCACTGGAAAGATTGTATGGAAAGGTGTTTTAAAGGTACTGTCACGTGGTCGTGCTTCGTGATCGCGTATTTGAGTATTTGAATCTCTCGCTGCGCTATTCTGAGGTCCAATGTCGACGCGCGCTTGTAAATTAAGTTTTAAAGGCACTGAACCTCTTGTTGTGTTGTTGAGATGATCGATGTTAGTTTACTTTTTGAGAAATAAAATGCGTGGGCAGTTTTATTTTCTTTTTCTTTAGTTTTTTTTCTAATTGACAGGACGTGATTTATATGTGCTTTATTCCAGGGAAACTCAATAAGACCAGAAGTTGATTTGCTTTAGGTCGGGTTTTGGGATAGCTCATGGTAGGGCAGGCAAACTTTAATACATGCTCAAGCAAAGGCATCTAATCACACACACAGACACACACACACACACGCACGCACGAACGCACCCACACACACACACACACCCACGCATGCACGCACACACGCGCACGCACACACGCACGCTCACAAACACATACACACACACACACAGGCTCGCACGCACGCTCACAAACACACACACACACACACCGACACACACATACACACACACACACACACAGACACACACACACACACACACACACACTCTCTCTCTCTCTCTCTCTCTCTCTCTCTCTCTCTCTCTCTCTCTCTCTCTCTCTCTCTCTCTCTCTCTCTTCTTCTTCTGAATTAGAGGAACCCTAAAACATATTTACGAAAACTTTCGGATCTCCTCGTCAATGACCCAAACTGTACAAATCTGACCATTCCACGATCGTCACAAAAACCTGCGTCATATGTTGCCAGCCTTAGCGCTAGCCCGGGAGCGCGGGCTGGAACCGGTATCGGTGCTAAGCCACTTTTAATGTGATTTACATCCCCGTTTGGAAGTAAGACCCTCTGACGTGGGCTGACGGTGTAGACGGAAAATGGACGTCAGCCAGGAAAATGTCATCACAGGGAGTGTATATATCGTAAGAAAGATACACTCCCCTTCCCAAAATATAGAGCGTAATTATTACTGCTCGAAGTTTCTTCTTCTTCTTCTTCTTCTTCTTCTTCTTCTTCTTCTTCTTCTTCTTCTTCTTCTTCTTCTTCTAGATCTAGTTCTTCTTCTTCTTCTTGTTCTTTTTGTTCTTCTTCTTCTTCTTCTTCTTCTTCTTGTCAGGTCTTCTCCAGTCTCCGCGATGAAGGTTGGAGTTTGCTGCAGGCATCCAGACTGCCGGACAGTTTTGGGGCAATTAAAAAAGTTTCTTTTCGATGGTGAGGGAGTGACTACTGTGGCTTGGCAGTCGATTCGGGCATTCGTCACACGTAGAACGTTAGACATCTTGTTTCAGAGATTCTTCCGTTTTTGGAATGTGTTGGTAGTCTTCTTATTTCAGAGATTCTTAACCTTGCAATGGAACAGTTTGTTGTTGTTTTTGTTGTTTGTTTGCTTTTAGAGAGAGATTCTTCACTTTTGGGATGAAAGGAGACTTCTTGTTTCTGTGATTGCTCAGTTTGAAGCAGGCTGTTCGTTTCAGAGTTTCTTCAATTGTATCACTGAATCTTCAGTTTTGAAGCGTTAGCAATTGTCCTAGTTCAGAATATATTTCTACATTCCAATCTTTCCTAAAAAAAAAGTTTAACTTTGGTGAAAATGCATTTTGCTTGAGCCTTCTTTACGACTACACCGGTATATGTCTGGTCCATCCCGAGGCAAGACTCAGCCGTCTGCAAAGTTTCGCTAGCGTCCATCCTATTCACAAAGGCGCAGAGACGGAGAAAGGAAGCAGGGCAGGCAGGGCCAAGGGATCGGGGGAAGGGGTGCGCAAGAAGGACATAGAATGATGAAATGAAGCGTAATGGCGTTTGGGGAAACAGTCAGAGGGAAGAGAGATGAAAGGTGGGGGGGGGGGGGTAGGCAGGAAGGGGGGCTGGTGGAGAGGTGGGGGTGAGGGAGTGGGTAAAAACAAGAGGTATTCATTTAGATTAAACTTTAATCCGTTTTGTCAATAACAAAAGAAACAAACTGACACTGTAGGCCGCTGAAGAGGGGGAGGGGTCGGGGTTAGAACCTCCAAGCCTTTGTCCCTTGCCCACCCCCACACGCCTCCTCCCTTTTTTTTGTCGACAGATGATTATTTTCATTTGGTAACATTGACGTTCCAGTGCAGTGATTTATTTATTAAGGCTGGAGTCAACCCCTGAGAAAAAAGAGAAACTTTTTTTCACGTCAACTTTTCGGTAAGTCAACTTTTCGGTGGGTTTTGATGGTGGAAGTACTGTTACTTCCTGTTCTCAGGGGTAGACTCCAGCCTCAATCCCAAGTGTGGATACCTGAAACAACTCCTTTCCTGTCGTAAAGATGCAGTTTAGCAAACTCTATCGAAAAGCTATCACAGTTTGAGGGTGGACTGAACAAAATAAACAGAAGGAAAGAATAAGACTGACGGAGTACAAGTGCAGGATCGACTGACTAAACAAACCCACTCAAGACAAAACAAAATTAATCAAGGACTTCAACACTGACGGAATATTATCTAAATCAATTCGGTGAGAGTGAGCAAGAACAAGGACTCAGTAACAGGAGTAGTTCTCTGTTCTTTGCACTGTTATCTTAATGTCAGCTCTCTCTCTCTCTCTCTCTCTCTCTCTCTCTCTCTCTCTCTCTCTCTCTCTCTCTTTCTCTCTCTCTCTCTCTCTCTCTCTCTCTCTCTCTCTCTTCCCTCACATACACACACACACACACACACACACACACACACACATATATATATATATATACACACACACACACACACACACACACACACACACACACACACGCACACACATCTGAGCGACACTCGTGCAAAATCGATAAAACACATTTCCGAGTCTCACGCAGTGTTTGATTGTTTCTTAGCAATCTTCAATGATTTTCGCCACGCCAATAAAAAGGCATGAACGCTTAAGCAGATTTGCTCTTAGTTTTGTTTCTGCAAAAGGGCATACTCGATGTCTTTGTTTACAGAAAAAATAGGGACAATATTGTGTCCCATGTCTTCGGAATGGTTGAGAGCACTTAACCTAAATAGGTAAATGTCACCGAGGTGTGTCTATGTTGAACTTACAACAACATGCTTTTTGCGAACCATCGATGGGTCTCTCCAACTCAATGAACTCAATTGTCATATAAACATCTTTGTACACTGATAATTATGGAACGCCAAAACTGACATTTCACCGTATAAAATCTACCGGTAGATTCTACCCAGTAAAAAGTCAGTTTCGGCGCACTAGGGGGCATTTTCTACCCGGTAGCTTGATTAGTCAATGACAGAGCTTTCTACTGATTCCCATTGGCCCAAATTCTACCGGTATTGTTAAGAGAACCAATCAAGTTAAGAGATACCCGGTATATTTCGGAAATCTACCAGAAGATTCTACCGGGTAAAAAGTCAGTTTTGGCGTTCCATAGATACTGCACTCCGCACAATGAGCGCGTTGTGCCATGTGTACTAATTGTTGTACGTTCATTGTGCCATGTGTACTAATTGTTGTACGTTCATTGTGCCATGTGTACTAATTGTTGTACGTTCATACTTAACCCACAGCAACGTACGTTTTGCGAACCATCAGTGCGTCTCGCGCGCTGTCTCAAATAATTCGTCATCCAGCATCTTTTTGTGTCTTGGCAATAAACCCCACACAGTAATTGCGCAACAATTGGTTGTGGCATGTGTACTTATTGTTGTACATCTTTACTGAACTAACACCGACTTACAGTTTCGCGAGTCATCAGTGCGTCTATTTGTTTTAAGTAACTCGTAATCTTAACGTCTTTGTGTATTAGTAATACACTTCCCACAATGAATGCGCGGCGATGCGTTGTGGCAATTGTACTTATTAATGCTAATTGTTTACCAGACATCATTGTCATTAGTGACAGCTAGGAGACCTAATTGAAAATAACGGCGTGCGTTAACTGTCTACTGGACAAATTGTGCCGGTGTCATTTTCGCGAGCAGGTCGAGCGAACTATGGAGAGAAACACACAGAAACATGCAAACAAACAAACAGACACACAGATAAACAGACAAACACACAAAGAAACAGACACACATAGATCATGTAAACAGTTCAGGTACGTATTACACTAGACACAAAAAAAACGCCTCTGCCTGCGCCTCCAACCACAGCATTGGAAAAGAAGGCCTTATCATACACTGCATTGGAATTAACAAGTCGCGTAAGGCGAAAATACAACATTTAGTCAAGTAGCTGTCGAACTCACAGAATGAAACTGAACGCAACGCAACGCAGCAAGACCGTATACTCGTAGCATCGTCACTCCACCGCCCGTGGCAAAGGCAGTGCCAGTGGAATTGACAAGAAGAGCGGGGTATTCGTTGCGCTGAGAAGGATAGCACGCTTTTCTGTACCTCTCTTCGTTTTAACTTTGTGAGCGTGTTTTTAATCCAAACATATCATATCTATATGTTTTTGGAATGAGGAACCGACAAGGAATAAGATGAAAGTGTTTTTAAATTGATTTCGAAAAAAAAAATTTGATAATAATTTTTATATATTTAATTTTCAGAGCTTGTTGTTAATCCAAATATAACATATTTATATGTTTTTGGAATCAGCAAATGATGGAGAATAAGATGACGTAAATTTGGATCGTTTTATAAAAAAAATATTTTTTTTACAATTTTCAGATTTTTAATGACCAAAGTCATTAATTAATTTTTAAGCCACCAAGCTGAAATGCAATACCGAAGTCCGGGCTTCGTCGAAGATTACTTGACCAAAATTTCAACCAATTTGGTTGAAAAATGAGAGCGTGACAGTGCCGCCTCAACTTTCACGAAAAGCCGGATATGACGTCATAAAAGACATTTATCAAAAAAAATGAAAAAAACGTCTGGGGATTTCATACCCAGGAACTCTCATGTCAAATTTCATAAAGATCGGTCCAGTAGTTTAGTCTGAATCGCTCTACACACACACAGACAGACAGACACACACACACACACACACACACACACACACACACACACACACACACACACACACACACGCACGCACGCACGCACGCACATACACCACGACCCTCGTCTCGATTCCCCCTCTACGTTAAAACATTTAGTCAAAACTTGACTAAATGTAATGACACGCATACTATTTAAGGAACATAACATGCAGCGTAAGAGTTTATATATCTAGGAACGTGAGCTGCAATTTCTTCGTCTTCGTATTCCACTCTTTTGGCCTATGTATAGGATTTAGATTTTGAATAATCTGATTCACAAAATAGTCTTGAAATAAGGTTAAAATGCTAATTTACCGGAGGCTTTGAACACCTACTCAACAGTTTGGGGACCAACAAAATGTGCAGTTTTGTTTTTTTGTGGCAGTTTGTATAAATACAAGAAAGGGAAAGGGGAAATTCCATGACAATGATGTTTAGAAGTAGCACGCTCCAGGCAGCGCGTGCAATGTTTGGAGAAGACATACAAAAGCACTTTGTGTTTATTTAATCTTGTCAGAAGTGGCGTACACCAAAAGATGCTTTTCGCACACATACTGTATCTGCTGGTGACGTCAGCACTGTTTTCCCTGCCGAAGTTGCTAAACAGGATCAAATGAAAACGTCAGCCTTCATCCGTGTCCGTGGGCGATCCATGTTCTACTTGTATTTCCTTTTTCATCTTGGTATTTTTTTTACCGGTCATATTAAACAAGGTGTTCAAACTCTTATTAGCAAGAGACATTTGGGTTCACTGGAACGGCAATGCTGCACAGATGAGAGAGAGAGAGAGAGAGAGAGAGAGAGAGAGAGAGAGAGAGAGAGAGAGAGAGAGAGAGAGAGAGAGAGAGAGAGAGAGAGAGAGAGAGAGAGAGAGTGATGATGATGGAACTTTATTTTTAAAGGATAGAGGTTTAAGGCGATGCCTTTTCTTACAACCGGTCCTTACTTCTAATACAAATGTCTAATAAATGATAAACAAGTAAAGCAATATGACAAATAAACAAATTAAACGAACGAACCAGCAAATAATCGACAAGTAGCACAAAATGACAAAGTAAGCAACATACAAATCAAAAGCGAAACATGCAACATGTTAATTGAGGTTACACATGTAAAGTAATCGACGGTAAAATTCACACAATACCAACGTTTACACTAATGCTTACAATGATTATATGGTGTGCATGATGAAGATGATGATGATGATGATGATGATGATGATGATGATGATGATGATTTGATGATTTGATGATGATAATGATGATGATGATGATGATGTTGATGATGATGATGGAAAATCGCAACATAAATTCCACATAATACAAGTAATAAAGAACATATTTTTGTAATTCATAATGCATTGCCACTTGTTGACAACTACTTGCACATGTTAAGACTAGATATAGCCATCTACGTAGACATGATTATGCAGAGCTTGTTTAAAACTCTTTAGTGAGGTTAATGATCTTATTACAGACGGAATGGAGTACCACACCATAGAGCCAGAGAAGGCTTGACTAGTTTTGAGCAAATCAATCCTGGGTATTGGTGGTAGAAAATTGATAGACCCGTACCTTTCGGTGACTCTGTGAAATAGGTCCTGAATATAATTGGGCACTTCGCCATGATATACTTTATACATCATTACAGTCTTATTAAACTGTAACTGTTTAACTAGCGGCAGGTAGTTTAGATTCTTTAACTTCAAATCAGCTGATAATTGAGGACCATTTAACATGATTTTAGCTGCCCGACGATGTAGAGAGTTTAACTTTTTCATGTGAATATCAGAGACGCCATCCCAAAGAGTTGATGCGTAATTAATATGGGATAAGATGTGGGCATGATAAAATAGTTTTAGTGTTGCGATATCGACATATTGATTTAACTTTGATAGCAGAAACAAATTCTTGAATACTTTTTGACAAATATAATGTACATGAGAGAGAGAGAGAGAGAGAGAGAGAGAGAGAGAGAGAGAGAGAGAGAGAGAGAGAGAGAGAGAGAGAGAGATGTAAGACGGGAGAAAAAGGGGAGAGGTAGGGGGAGAGAAAGAGAGGGAGAGAGAGAGGGGGGGAGGGGAAGAAAGATAGGGAGGGGTGAAGTGGAGTGGGGGAAAGGTGGGTATTCAGAGCGAGAATGTTTACTGTGCGTTTTTTGGTTATCGAATTTTCCCCTATCTAGTCCTTAGGCACACAAAAAAGAAGTCAAAGGCTAGGCCTGTAGGCCAAATAAAAACTATATGTTGGTTTAGGGTAACGTGATAGGGTCGGTAGGTCGGCTTTTTATATTTTTGTATTTTTATTTTTTCTTCAATTTTGTTGATTTTAAAAGAGGTTACTTCCCTTAATCTCGGTATGGTTCGCAACATGTGCCAAAAGTTGGGATTTTTTTTTTAGAAATGAAAACAAAGTTTTAGGGTCGGAGGAAAAAAATAGGGTCGGTCGGGTTACCCTAAACCAACATATATTTGTATTTGGCCTAACCATCATCATCTGTGTGTTTTGTTGTGCGTCAAAAACTCGGCTTCTGACAAAGGACACACAAAAGATAGGCAAAAGACACATTTAATTAACGTACCACGTTGCAGTCTCTAAATTAGTGAAAAGCTAACTAACTAGTTTCCAAGTCACGGTTAAACACCATCGATGAACAACGAAGGCCGAAGACGTGCTCAGAAAAGACAAGCCTGGGACTTAACTCTGGCGTGGTTTTCATTGGCTGTGGACGAGTTGCGCCCCTTCGAAACAGTGAGCCAAACAATGAATCGATGTGAACTGAAGCGATTATGGCATCACAGTGAATAACGAGCTCCGATGTGCTTGTGATCACAGGGGCTTGTATCAAAACGCTGGTCGATAGAAGTATCTTACTCCTTTGTCCTTACTGTAGTAGTATTACTATACTTGGGTAGCCTACAAACACGTGTTTGCAAAAGGTAAAACAGTACATTCATATGTTTTCTTCTGAGCTTTATGTCTGGCGAAAACGGTGGAGCTAAAACTATTAACACCATATGGACGGACCTTGTGACTGGTTCTGTATCTTGTGTGTGTTCTATCAACTAAAGATGTTATAATCAACTCTTGCAGTATATTGCAGTGTTTTCTTCCCGTCGTTAGGCTATGTCTGACGAAAGTGGTGGTGATAGAACTATTGACAGCATACTTATGTTTGTGATTGATAATGTAAACA